>NC_081553.1:90007414-90313356 GCF_963082655.1 Stomoxys calcitrans
AATTCTGATATGCTGCTTAAAAATGTATGAGAGATCGTTAAGGCCACAAAAAAAAAATAACACAACAACGTAAAGCGAAATATGAATTGGCTGCTCGCATGAGAGATAATGCCATATGGTGAACCACAAATGATGGTAAAAGTAATTTCAATTTAATGGCCCCTAACAGCGATCAACAAAGGGTTTTTTTCACATTGTAAATCTTCACACATTCATCATAATTTTATTGTTGGAAAAAATCCATCATTTTGAAAAATTTTTTATGTGCAATAAAATTTACCTCATTTCACCTGCCACTTTATTTATATTTTCTAAAAACGACCTATGATTGCATTTTCCAGCCCTATTATGCCTTAATTAAATGTTGCTTTCTGTTTGCCTTTTTTGGTTGGAGCTCTCCAAGTGTTTAATATGCTCCTCATGTTACCATCATAATCGAAAACCCAAAACCCCATAACAAATTTTAATGTTCTACTTTTGTAGAACGGCCAGCCAACGAATCAAGTACACATTGAGGTTGAACAGTCATGCAGTCACTCAGTCGTAAAATAGCTTTAATTCCATTAAATGAAGACATAAAATTACCATTATTTATTAGATTTTAATTAAAAGCCCGTATGACTTATGGCCCAAAGGTGCCCATGGGACAAGTTGGGAGAATGAAAAACCATAAAAATATCACACAAAAGTGGAAGTGCTATGCTTGAGTAATTTTGTTCACCTTTGGTGATTATGTGGTGAATTAAATTCAAATGATTGAATATTTATATTAATTAAAGAAAATAAATAATTATATATATATTCCATAGATTTAACTTACCTTTCTTTAGTGTTGTTTAAATCTGGAAAATTTGGTTGATTTTATCTGAAAGAAACAAAGAACGCATAGTTATTTAAGGTGAAGATTGAATAGAACTTGTTTTGTAAGATAAAACTTGGAAATAGACTTAAAATTTAACCATTTTTAGATTTAAGTTTTTGGAATAGATTATCAAAATACGGCAGTTTTCATTATAAGCGCTCAAAATTGTTCTCTTCTTTCGAAAATTGTATGAGAAATGTTTAAATAATAATTAAAAGTGAATCACTTAAAATATCTCAAAAAAAACTACGAAAATATAGCTTTCCCCTTTAAACATCAAAACTCTCTACAAAAACATCATATGTTTGTGTGGGTGTGTGTGTGTGTGCAGATTGAATAAGTGCCTCCCCTGCGAATGAATAACATTTTCATAGTTCGCTACAGCACTCATACGCTATGGGGTCCCTGATGATGAACAAATCAACAAACACTCACGCTCTCCCACACACACACACACACACAACCATTCATTTGGAGTGGGTGTAAAAGAGCTCATGTAATGAACTTTAAGCATTTTGTCATACTCTCCAACGTTGCCATTTTAAACTTTGCCCCGTGTAACAAAATTACCATCAAAACTAACAATTTTCAATTACCAAAGTTTAGCCATCATTTCGTTGCAACTCTATGAGTCTGAGGTGAAAGGTAATGGTGGTACATACTGGGTTTTAGGTTTGATGGTAATGCGGTAGTAACGAAATCATAAAGTGACGACATGATGTCGCAATTTTGTAAATGGCCATGCACAGCAGGATGGTTAAGGTTAACAATTTCTGGTTGGATGCAATTTTTTTACATTAAAGTCGGTTCTAAATCAATTTCAAAGCTGTCGTCAATCCTTTGATTTAGCACACACTTCAAATAACGGTTAGAGAAAGTCCTTTAGGTGAACCACATTTGTTGCAGTAAGTTGGACCAATAAAAATAAGCCTTTATGACAAACGACTGCTTTGGAGGATTATGCCGTTCCAGTGGTCATATCCTAAAAGCAATATACTTACAATTTAAAGTAATAAATAGAAGGCTTTAGTCAACTCCTGTTATACCTTCTTATAAGGGTTAATTTTGGTCAAAAGAAAAACCTTTTATTTTATCAAAGAAAACAAGTAAAAGCGTTCTAAATTCGACCAGGGAACCCACCACCATGGATTTGGATACAATACGAGAGCTGTACCTGGTTATAGACCGATTTGGAACGCACTTGACACAGTTGTTAAGAGTCATAACAGAACACTATATGCAAAATTTCATCCAAATCGGATAAAAACTGGGGCTCGTAATAGCTTAAGAAGTCAAATCGGGAGATCGGTTTACATTGGAGCTATAACAGGTCATTTACAGAGTCGGACCGTAATTGGCTCAGTTGTTGGAAGTCATAATAGAACACTATGTACAAAATTTCAGCCAAATCGGATAAAATCTGTGGCTTCCAGGGGCTCAAGAAGTCATATCGAGAGATCGGTTTATATGGAAGCTATATCAGGATCTTGACCGATTTGAACCGTACTTGACACAGTTGTTTGAAGTCATAACAAAATACTACATTCAAAATTTCAGCCAAATCGAATGAAAATTGAGGCTTCCAGGGGCTCCAGAAGTCAAATCGAAAGATCGGTTTATATGGGAGCTATATCAGGTTCTTGACCGATTTGGATGGTACTTAGCACAGTTGTTCGAAGTTATAACAGAACACCATGTGCAAAATTTCAGCCAAATCGGACAAAAATTACGACTTCCTGGAGCTCATGAAGTCAAATCGGGAGATTGGTTTATATCGGAGCTATATCTAAATCTGAACCGATATGGCCCACTTGCAACGACCTACATCAATATAAAATATCTGTATGAAATTTCAAGCGGCTAGCTTTACGCGTGCCACAGCTATGGTGATTTCGACAGACGGACGGTCGGAAGGTCGGACGGACGGACATGACTAGTTCGACTCAGTATGTCGAGACGATCAAGAATATATATACTTTGTGGGTTATATATCAATATTTCGAGGTGTTACAAACGGAATGGCTAGATTAGTATACCCCCATCCTATAGTGGTGGATACAACAAATTAAGACAAAATCTTATATATAAAATTCAATTTGTGTTTGTCGGTTCGTTTGTTTGTTCAATAACGGCTGAACCGATTACCTTGAAATTTTCACCGATTGTGTAGGTTGGTCAGAAAGGAAACATAGGCTATATAATTTTTTTGATATCTGGAGGGGGGCGCACCCTCCTCCTTACCCCAAAAGTACTACCCAAAAATAAAAGTGGATCGATCGGGACAATATAGGATTCAAATGAAAGGTTTTCAAGAGTTGAGTACGAATTTCATAATAAAAGTTGGGTCCAAGTACCAGAGGAGCCGTCCCAGCCCCAAAACCCCTTAAAATAGGTTTATTTGACTATCATGATAATATGGGACTGAAATGAAAGGTATTCGGGAGTAGATTACGAAGTTGGTCAGGAAGTAGCAATAGGCTTTATAATTTATCGATAACGGAAGTGGGCGGACCCTCCGCCATTACCCCAAAAACACCACCCAAAATCAAAAGTGGACCGATTAGGACAATATGGGTACCAAATGAAAATTATGCGGGAGTAGTTAACGAATCTGACATACAAATTCATGTCGAAGTATAAGGGGTCAATTTGTGTCCAAGTACCCATCGGGTCGACCGAACCCCAAAACTCGCCCAAACAGACATATTGGACGTTCATTTCAATTTGGGGCTCAATGAAAGGTATTCGGGAGTAGATTTCGTATCTGGCATACAAAATCACATAGAAGTATAGGGGGTCACGCCACCCCTCAAAACACCATTAGACCCATTATGACTATATGATACTTGGCTGAACCGATTTTCTTAAAATTTTCATAGATTGTGTACGTTTGTCTGGAAGTAAACATAGGCTATATAATTTTTAGATATGGGGTGGAGGCGGACTCTCCCCCTTACCCCAAAAACGCCACCCATATCCGAAAGTGGTCCGTTGGGCACAATAAGGGTATCAAATGAAAGGTATTGGAGACCAGAAAACGAATATGGTATTAAAATTTGGGTCCAAGTACCCCGAGGGATTTGGAAGTGCAGCACGAATTTGATATCCATATTTGAGTCGAAAAGTCTGAGGTCCCTTCCCTCCCCTAACGACAGCATTGCCCTAAGGAAGAACCTTACCACCAAGAACCGAGAAGGGACAAATTCTCACACATCAATGAGTGCTTTCCGATTCAAGTTTTAATTCAGTGATGAGGGACCTTTTTTATAGCAGAGTCCGAACAGTGTCCCGCAGTGCGACACCTCTTTGGAGAAATTGTTTTTAAATGACCATACATGGCATTTTACCTCGCAAATGTCGCCAACATTAAAAGGGGATAAACACCGCTTTGTCCGATGTTCTCGCCAGGATTCGAACGCGCTCAGCGTCATAGGCTACAATGGCATGAATTCGATATCCGCATTCAGGGCGAAGTGTCCCCACCCTAAAAAGATATTAGAGAGTTAAAGAAGGCGCAGCGCAGGGGGCCCGGTTCGGCTAGTATATTCATAAAAACAAGTATCTTAATTTTTGGCAAATTTCATATTTTTTTAAATTCATTATAAAGCGTCCCCAGAAACTTCTCTTAATGAGGATGATCTCAATGAAAGAAATGTTCCAAATCGAATTTCACTAGAGGTTGCCCAAAAAAGACGTATATAGGTGTTACATATATTAGTAAAAAATCAAAGAGAATATGGTGATCTTGCACACATGCATTATAACTTTTAGTTTTTTGATACTTTTTAGAGTATTTTGTATCTTTTATAAAGACTATGTCCTTATTGGCTCCCTGGTAGCCGAGTTGCTAGCTGGCTTGTATTGTCAATGCGGGGATCGTGGGTTTGATTTCCACCAGAGGCTTTGGTCTGTAGCATCTGTGGTTTCACAATGGAATCTCATCTGTTTCATGAGATTTGTCATACCAACTGTATGACTGTATGTAACTGACCAACTGTATGTAACTGTTCAAGCAGTAGGCTCACTGCTTTCTACATATATAAAAATGAATTTGTGTTTGTTTGATTGTTTGTTTGTTTGTTTGTTTGTTTGTTTGTTTGTTTGTATGTTTGTTTGTTCCGTAAAGGCTCAAAAACGGCTAAACCGATTTCTTTGAAATTTTTACAGATTGTAGGGAGTGGTCCGGAAGGAACAATAGGCTATATAATTTTTTGATATCGCATTGGGGCGGACCCTCCCCCTTACCCCAAAAGTACCAGCCAAAAATAAAAGTGGACCGATTGGGACAATATGGGACTTAAATTAAAGAAATTCAAGAGTAGAATACAAATTCCATATAAAAAATTGGGTCCAAGTAATTGGGGGTCCGCCCCGACCCAAAAACCCCCTAAAATAGGTTTATTGGACGATAATGACAATATGGGAATCGAATGAAAGGTATTCGGGAGTAGATTACGAATATGGTCCGGAAGGAGCAATAGGCTATATGAGTTTTTGATATCGCAAGGGGGGCGAACCCTCCTACTTACCCCAAAAGTACCACCCAAAACTAAAAGTGGACCGATTGGAACAATATGGGACTTAAATGAAAAGTATTCAAGAGTAGAGTACGATTTTCATATTCAAAATTGAGTCCAAATAATTGGGGCGCCGCCTCGACCCCAAAACCCCCCAAATTGGTTTATTGGACGATAATGACAATATGGGTCTCGAAAAAAAGGTATTCGCGAGTAGATTACGAATATGGTCAAGAGGTAGGTATAGGCTATGTAATTTGTTGATGTTGGATGTTGTCCCCCGTTACCACAAAAACGCCACCCAAAATTAAAAGTTGATCTATAGGGACAATATGGGTATCAAATGAAAGATATTGGAGAGTAGAAAACGAATGTGGTATTAAAACTTGGGTTCAAGTATCCAAGGGGTAGCCCAAACCCGAAAACTGCTCCAAATAGACATATTGAACGTATATATCAATCAAGGACTCAAATGAAAAGTATTCGGGAGTAGACTACGAATATGACATAAAAAACGAGGTCCAAGTAATTGATAGTCGCCCCATCTCCGATAAGCTCCCGAAATGGGAATACTACTCAATCATAGCTTGATGAAACTCAAATGATAGGCATTTTTTTTACCTCATAGCTTGATGAAATTCAAATGATAGGCATTTGAGAGCAGATTACGAATATGACATTAAACTTTGTGTCCAAGAACCTAGGTGGTGTTTTACCTCCTAAATCGCCTCCAGTAGGTTATTTGACCTATTAAAACAATGGGGAATCAAGTGATAGATTTTTTCGACTTGAGTGCGACATTCAAATTTGTGCTCAAGTGGCAGTATGGCGCACAACCCTCATATAGACGCCCTTCACCAAACGGCTGTATACACCAATCATGACAATATGAGGTTAAATTAAAAGTATAAGGTGGTGTACTGCGAATCTGATTTCATTATTCTGCTCATATATCTAGCGGACCACCTCACCCCAAAACAGTCGATCAATTGTAATGACCTAACGGGATACTGTGTGATTTAATTAGTGTGTAGGCCGCTATAGCTCCGAAATTATAACATTCAGCGTGAAAGCAGGAGTTGCAAACCTTAACGATAAGGTTCCAACCATTTTTAGCTCATCGATAGCGGAGACCAAACGAAGTGTTGCTGGGCAACACTTTTTTGTTCAAGAGTTTTACACGGTAAGAACTATCGCCACCACACCAAATATATAGACTGGCAAATTAGTTTTTTACCACAGAAAATTTAATATGATTTATTGTAAAAACAAGCAAAAAAGCGTTAAGATCGGCCGGCCCGAACTTTGGATACCCACACCTCGGGTATATATGTAAACCACCTTTCATCAAAATTCGGTGAAAATTTCATACCTTATGTCCCATAGCAATTATATCGAAATATGTTCCGATTTGGACCAAATACTAATAAGTACAAGTCATTCTTCAATTGTGTATAACAAAATATTGGTCTTTTTAGTAGCTACATCTGAAAATAAACCGATCTGTACCATATACAACATGGATGTCGGAAAGCCTAACATAAGTCACTGTGTCAAATTTCAGTGAAATCGGATTATAAATGCGCCTTTTATGTGGCCAAGACTTTAAATCGGAGGATCGGTCTATATGGCAGCTATATCCAAATCTGGACCGATCTGAGCCAAATGGACGACTCATTGTTCCAAATTTCAGCAAAATCGGATAATAAATGTGGCGTTTATGGGCCTAAGACCCTAAATGGGCGGATCGGTCTATATGGGGGCTATATCAAGATAGAGTCCAATATAGTCCATCTTCGAACTTAACCTGCTTATGGACAAAAAAAGAATCTGTGCAAAGTTTCAGCTCAATATCTCTATTTTTTATGATTGTAGCGTGATTTCAATAGACAGACGGACATGTCTAGATCGTCCTAGCTTTTTACGCTGATCAAGAATATATATACTTTATAGGGTTGGAAATGGATATTTCGATATGTTGCAAACGGAATAACAAAATGGATATACCCCCATCCTTCGGTGGTTGGTGTGAAAAAAGACTAAATGATGGCTATTTAATAGGTAGTCATACGGTATGGTGGTTGTCTATAAAAGACTATTCATAGACAACCACCATACCATATGATCCACTCTAAGCGAATATCACTAACATTTAAACTAGCGTCATCTGGCAGTATTCAACTGAAATTGTTTGATCCAATTGGATTTAGTTGAACAGAGAGAGGACATAGTGGTAAAAATTAATCATCAGCATGTATCTTTGTTATGACAACCTATTGGTCATTTGAATAAAGAAAAATAAAATATAGGAATATAGGAAGGATCTAAAAGCAAAAAATTTTGTATCAAATTCTGGGGTGGGATGCCTAGGAGAGCCGCCCACCCCCAAAACCCGGCAAACGGACTTATAGACCAACCACTACAACATGGGACTCAAATTAAAGTTATTTGAGAGTAGAAAATGAATCTGATAACCAATTGCGGAACAAAGGGTTTCGTGGGTCGCCCCACCACTATAAAACCCCTCAAATCGGACATATTTACCGACCATGGCAATATGGATCTTAAATCTCAAAGGTCTTTGGTAATAGAGCACGAAATTGTGGGACCAAGTGTCTGGGGGTCCACCACACCCCAAGAAGGACTTTTACTGACCATTGTAGAAAAATCCATAGAAAAATTGGCATACATTTTCAACTGCAATTACGCAGAAATGTTCAAATTTAGAGTACTCCTCTCCAACATAGCATAATCGGGCGCAGCAGAGCGGGCCGGGCTCAGCTAGTTTAAGTATGTTTTCGAATTTAGCCAAAATCCCACAATATTAATGTTAAAATGTTTTAAAATAATATTGCTCCCAGTATTGTCAGTAAAATCGCCCAATTGACTATAACCCTAAAATGAAAGGATTACAAGTTATCGTTAGCCGAACATTTAGAAAAATGTCCAGAAGGTAAAACTTCACCCCTCCTGTTTGATTGCTTTTCGATTTAATTTTTAGCCTCCTCTTTCATAAGCTGTGCAATTTTTCCAGTTATTTTTTGTTGTGTTCCACATTGTAATAGAATGGTTTTCCGTAATTCTAATGTCTATTTACGTTTGGTTTTTTGTATGTACTTTTCTCTGTTTTCAATTAAATTCTATAAACCACCTCAACTATTGCACGAGCTAGGATTGATACCAAAGTGTTGGATGTCTGTCCCGATTGTAACCTGGGATCATACGTCACCACTCAAACCTACTCCATTTAGAACCAGATCCCTCCGGACGCACATCACTTTAGTCGCAGAGATCCTGAATCTGTATATTTAGCAGAACCGAAGACGAAATGATGAACACAACTCACTGCTACAACAACAAAACTTGAAGCCCCTGTGGGTTTTAGTATCCCACGTGGTTTCATTATGATATGGGTTTATGTGTAAAAAATCACTAAATTCATAATAATTAATGGTAATTTGGGAAGGACACAAAGCTTACAATGTCTTGAATATCTGAATATATTTTCAAAAAGTCATTTAAGGGGTGTAGCTAAGCGCACCTCGCCAGATAGTATGAAATATGAACAGTTACCTATTTCCAGAAAAATTCTCTGCAAAAAATTAATGAATTTCTATCAATTTCTGCGCAATTCGTAGTAAATACTAACGAAAATTCTGGAGGGTTTATATATATTTTTTCATAAATTTACATATAAAGAGGCGACTTTTCATGCATTCCTTTTCAAAAAAAAAAAATGCCCATTTGAACAGACTTTTCTCAAGTACCACATATCATGTTATCCGCACTTTGTGCACTCATGTCCAAGTGTTCACATGAGTGTCTAATGAATTGCTTGGGCCATGATTCACATTATTTGCTCTTTTCTTTCTCTCCCTCTCTCCCTCCGTCAGTCGGATATTAAAGTTCCTTTTTGTCAACATCTTGAACTATTATCACACAGACAGCGAGAGTGTGGAGTAAAAATAGAGAAAGGGAAAGAATAGAATTTAATTTGTGTCATGCCCTGACTTAAAGTCAACAAACGCAGCCAAGACGAAGGTCTCTAAACCAACACACAAATACACACACACACACACACACTCAGACTAATAATAATGACATCTAATGGAGAGCTAATTAATTTATTGGCATCAATTAAAGACTTAACAATGGTCACAATTCAGGCAAAATCGACAAAGGCTAGTTGTCTCTGAAGCTGGATACGCAAATTGTTCCCCAGAGAGAAAGTGGTAGAGAGAGAGAGAGAGAGAGAGAGCTATACGTGTAGATAATCATGCGAATAGTTTATTTGTGTGCATTGTAATTTAAGAGTTAATTATATGGCGGGTTTAAAAGAAATAATGAAAGGGAATAGAATTGAACTTAATCAAGTATCTTAACAATCGACTGTATGCATAAAAGAGTTAACTTACAATCAGTAATTACGAAAATACGGCGTCAATATTTGGGCAGCCTATAACACTATCAATACGCATCAATATCGCAACATCGCAGTCATAAAACAAGCTGCAATATGATACACATGTGGGTATAAAAAGAATAATAATGCTGTTGTCAAAACACTTTGACACTTTGGCATGGTGGATTGCGATTTCTGATGCGCCATGCATTTTCATCAACGCCTTTGTCAAATTGATTAAGGCACTCTACATACCCATCGACTATTGAGAATGGTGTAGAGCTACCTTTGTTAATAGGATAAGGGAGGAGGTTTTAGATGTGACAATATGTTCGGAAAATCTAATCGATGAGGTTTAGGATTGCAGGGTCTCTATGGAGCATTTCTTCTCAGACCATCACTACATTAAGTTTAGAATCGCACTGCCAGCGCCGAATCCGAAAAGCTTCCGGAATAGGTTGAAAACCAACTGACCAAAATTCGGAAGACTACTCAGAAGAAGACTTGGGCAAAATAATTTAGATTGTCCATAATACTGCTGTTGTCCAAACACTTTGACTGGCATGGTGAATCGCGATTTCTGATGTGCTATGCATCTTCATCAACACCTTTGTCAAATTGATTAAGGCACTCTACATACCCATCGACTATGGAGTATGGTGTAGTGCTTGCTTTTGTTCTGAAATAGGGCTCAATAAGTCTCCTTGGAGAGCAAAACTACTTATTTTCCGCTATTCCGACACAAAATAATCATCAATGCTTAGAACAACAAAACACATTAGTACTGCCAAACTCTTTTTGCTGTGCACTTGAAAATTCGTCTAATGTCACTACAAGGCATTCGACGGGGACTTTTAGAGCCCTGTTTTAAAACAGAAGAGTGCTCTGTGCCTTACTGAATAGTCGTTGTGTGTGTAGAGCGCCTAAATTAATTTGACAAAGGTGTTGGAGAAGATACATGGCGTAACAGAAATCGCGATCCACCATACCAGTCCACCATCCAGGCACTTCTACGGAAGCTGGAAAGAGAATCAGATCTCCCGAAGAGCATAACACCGCTAAAATGCTGAAGAAGAAAAAGAGCTCCCCGCTTTCAAGTACTCTGGGAAGACTAAGCCAGCACCCCGCAATGGAGACACCTAGTGTGCTATGGAGGGAGACAAAGTCGGAACAGCAACAAAGGAAAGGGGCACGGCCCCTAAGTCTTCATGGAGGACTGTGACTTACAAATGGATGCCACAGCCATCACGGAAGGGGAAGATGGTCGCTGAAAAAGGTAAGGAGCCGCCTTCTTACGCCGGAGGGGTATTCTAGGAAAACCCAGCCAGCCCACCGCAATGGAGATACCAGACAGTGCCCTGTGGAGGGAGACAAAGTCGGAACAACAACGTAGGAATCGCGCATGGGCCCTGAGTCTTCATGGAGAACTATGACTTCCAGAAGGATTCCACAGCCATCACGGAAGGGGAAGATGGTCGCTGAAAAAGGTAGGGAACCGCCCTCTTATTCAGGAGTGGCAAGAAAGCAAAACAGAGATGAGATAACTTAAGAAATCATCAATGTCGGCTGTGCTTCGGTAGGATTCCACCCGATCCTTGGTCTCATGTGAGGCATTTGGTAAACGATTGGGTTATCGAACATGTATTGAACTCTGAAGGGGGTTCACCCATACGAATTATGAGCTGTGAGTACAAAGGAGACATCTTAACGCTGCGCTTTGCGTCAGCGGAATGTATTGATACCGTCACAAAGTTCGTTGGAATTATCCACACTCCCTGGGGTGTAAAGCTCGACCTTGTGAGAAGGATGGACATCCCACAGCTCACAAAGGTGACTATCTCCATCAAGGATGTGGGCGGCGAAATCGAGACGGAACTAATGATGGAAGTCTTAAACAAGCAAGAGTTGGCCGTGGAGAAGTGGGAGCTTTTCCACAGGGAGGAGAAGGATCAGTCTCCGTGACAAGTTTGGCTATGACTAAAGGCATGGCGTTCTACGGGGCCTTGGTTATCTTTTTCAAGATTGGGAAGACAAGGATAGGGAAATATCCTCATATTGAGCCATCAGACGTTGCAGTGGCGGGGCACTCAATATCGCCTAACGGACAGGGGGCCGACGACGGGACAATCACCGACTCTCTCAATATTGGGCGGACTAGGATAACCAAAGATTCCAATATTAAAACATCAGGCACTGCAGGGGCGAGAGACCCAACACAGCCTAACGAACAAGGACCCGACGACGGAACCATCAACGACATTCTCGAGATTAGGAAGACTAGAATAGGTAAAGATCCTTATGCTGAAACATCAGGCAGTGCAATGACAGAGAACTCAGGGAGCCGATGATGCGTCCATAACCTACTCCCAAGAAGCCCATTTACTCAAGATTTGAAAGACTAGTATAGGCAAAGATTCTAATATTGGAACATTAGGCAGTGCAGGGACGGTAGACTCAATACAGCCTGACGAACTGGGACCGGTTGATGAAACCATTACCGACTTTCTCAAGATTCGGAAAACAAGGATATGCAAAGATCTCAAGATTCGGAAGACCAGGATCCTAACATTAAAACAGCAGGCAGCGACCTAATAACACTTAATATTGGTAACACCGCTACCTTTGTTAATAGGATTAGGGAGGAGGTATAAGGTGTGACGATATGTTCGGAAAATCTAATCGATGAGATTCGGGATTGGAGGGTCTCCACGGAGCATTCCTTCTCAGCCCATTGCTATGCAGACGATGTTATAATACTTCTTAGAAGTAAGGATCCGAATCAGCTATGCAAAAGGATCATGCATATGGCATATGACTGGGTAAGGCCCAGGGGTCTCACAGAGACAGGAAGACGAAGGTGGGCCAATTTGACGCACCGTGTTCCTCAATAAATCGATATCTGACTAGGTCAAATACTTTGGAGTGATCTTGGATAGGAAACATAATTGGAAGTATCACACTCAGAAGAGTACTGAGATGGCTCACAGATGTTTGGCACTGTTTAGACGGGCCGTAAGCTCGAAATGGGGCCTGAATCCGATGATATTCCAATGACTCTACAGGAACGTGATTAGACCAATATTTGCCTACGCAGTTAAGTTGACTGCTATGGAGAAAAGTGCAACGTTAGAACCATACAACGGGTTCAGAGAACATGTTGTTTTGGCATAGGAGGAGCGATGAGGACCACGCCCACTAGGGCACTGGAGACCATTTTAGATATCCGACCCATGGACATACAGATTAAGTGTGAGGCAGCACATGCCATCGCCGTATAATCGAGGCGACGATAGAAAACCTGAAATTAACGGTTTCTCAGAGTATAGCACAGTTGGTATCGTTTGAGTGCCGGGCCATTACGGAGTAAAGGGGAATGAAAGAGCAGACGATTTGGCAGTGAAGGCCAGAGAACTGTTGTCGATAAACTTGGTTAATTCGAAGATTTTCGGGTCGACGCAGTCCGATTTGAGGGTGTGGACGTCATATAACACTGTGGAACAGCCAAACAGTCGATAGGACGGCGAAAATCCTATGGGGTTATCCGGATTGTGAGAGGACGAGGCTATTACTGAAAGGTAGTAAGAAGGAGGTCAGTATAGGTTTTGGTGTCATAGCGGGGCACATAGGACTACGAGCTCACTTATGGAAAATCCGTGCGGCAAGTAATAGCTTGTGTAGGGCTTATGGGGAAAATGATGAGTCGTTGGAGCATTTCCTATGTTAATGCCCGGCTTTGGTGGCTACCAGACACCGGTACTTAGGTGGGGACCCGTTACCAGACATGAACCAACTTAAGGGAGTGGTATGGAAAACAATTAAGGATTTTGTAAGTAGCACGGAATACCTAACTTAAAATTTTCTTTTTAGAGGTGATTTTATAGTTTTTGGAGAGCACAACAAGCCGATTACTGGCTTAGGTGTATGTCCATAGTGGCATGGGGCGGACTAATATCTGCACCCTCTTTTCAACCTAACCCAACCCTAACCTTATGAAAAGATTATTATGAAGAATTTTTCTTTAAAATTAATTCCCAAAACTGATAACTTCAAGTTGTTTCCCATGAATATGTACAAGGATTTCTTTGGCCTTAGGGAAATAAGACTGTAGGGAAGGGGTAGTGTATTTAGTTTTGTGATGACTGTGTAATGAGTTGTCATGAAAAGCCATATTAAATTCGCAATAAATTGTAATACTCGTCACGCGAGGAACGTACATCCCTTTCAAATGAATTAATGTCGATAATCCAAACACACACACAAGCCTCTAACTCATTCACCTGACTGTGTATACATGAGGAACTTACACATGTACATACTCGTATGTGAGTAAATAAGATAAGCACACATCCATCCCATGCTCAGGTGCCCCAAGTACACATTTCGATGTACAAGGATATACCTGCATATGTGTATATGAGAGCGTGTAGGTATTTAATTGTATAAATCTCCTTAATGAGTTAATTGTTTTCATCTTATCCTCGTCCCTCTGCTGATGCTTGTCTGTGTTGTTGGCTTCGTTCGCGCCAGCAGCCTTCGACATCGTTGCCACGGTCGTCGCTGTCCTCTGGCTTTTAAGTTTATTACAAAACAGAATTGTGGCGGATATTGGTGTTGAAGATTTTAAGGATTAAATGAGGTTGCACACAGAGATACAGGGTACTCACATCACAGTTACCCAGTTACTCTCGCTCATGCGTTTGGTGTCATAAACTTTTTTACATAAGTGAATTGTTAACGTGTCCTTTTACTTAAACACACCACCACACATTCCCGCGGAGTGAGCCTGTGTGATGTTTGGTTAATACTTTTGGTCATCTGAGGTAAACCGCCCATTACATGACATGAATAAATTGCCATAAAAGTAATGCTCTTTACACACAAGACGGCCTGATGAAACACAAAATTCAATTAACTTCGCTCTACTATCTTAAGGAGCAGTTTATAGGAATCGACGGTCTATGTTTTACGCTTAAGTGCATGTTGCTCGTGTATGTGTATATCGTCATTAAACACTTTTACAACTTTGCCATAGAGTGAAATTTCCATTTTTGTCCTATGGGTATGTTTGATTAAGAATGCAAATGCAAATTTTGGTCCACTAAGGAACAGGGGTAAATTTCTCACTTATCAATGAGTGCAGTTCTATTAAAGTTTAAGCTCAATGATAAGGGGCCTCCTTCTTATGGCCAAGTCTGAACGGCGTACCGCAGTGCGACACCTCTTTGGAGAGAAGTTTAACATGGCATAGTACCTCACAGATGCTGCCAGCATTAGGAGGGGAAAACCACCGCTGAAAATTTTTTCTGATGGTCTCGCCTGGATTCGAACCCAGACGTTCAGCGTTATAGGCGGACATGCTAACCTATGCGCTACGGTGGCCTCCGCTTCTCTGAGGATGGCAAAATCCGCATCGTTTGGGTGACGTACCATAACGGAGTAAGGGCAAGTGAAAGGACAGACGATTTGGCGGTGAAGGCCAGAGGACCCGAAGCCTTTCGGGTCGACTCAGTCCGAGTTAAGGGCGTGGGCGACGAACGCTGTGGAACAGCGAAACGGTCGGTAGGATGGCGAAAATCCTATGAGGATATCCAGATCGTGAGAAGACAAAGCAATTACCGAAAGGAAGTAAGAAGGAGGTCAGCAAAGCTTTCGGCGTTATAACGGGACACATAGGACTAAAATCATATTTCAAAATAATTTGGCATTAAAAAAGAGTTCATTTTTCAAAAAAATTTGTTCTGATGACATATTTGAGGTAAATTAAAAATGGAATTTTTATAAAATTGTTGAAACTATTGCTTAAAACGCGGCTCAAAAGCGGCTCGCGACAACGAGAGATACAAGAGCGATCCCACAAAATCCATGCGGTTGGAGCGCTGGGACAGTAACCCGCCACTGGAAAATTATAAGAATTACTTTGAGAAACAAAAGAATAGAAAGAACGGACTTCCCTAACTTTAACGACCCATGCAAACGAAAAAAGGACCATGATTTGCGGATCTTCAGCTGGAATGTCCGCACTCTTTATAGAGAAGGTGCAGTATACCCATAGGCGGATGCATTGAAGAAGTACAAGGCAGATATTACCGTCTTACAGAAAGTGCGATGAACTGGGAATGGCGTCACAACAACACCAAACAGTGACGAACTATTCTGTAGCTGCCATGACACGAGGCATGCGTTTTGCTGTGGATTTGTAGTTAGTCGGAGACTGAAACACCTTGTCTCCAGCTTAACTCCGATGGATGAGAGGCTAGCCACAATCCGCATAAAAGCCAAATTTCCAACATCAGCCTTATTTGAGCCCATACCTCGACGGAAGACAAGGATGATCAGACCAAGGATATTTTCTACGAACGCCTAGAGAGGGAATACGACCGCTGCCCCGCCCATGATGTTGAAATCGTTCTGGAAGATTTTCAGATTTCAACATAAAACAAGTAAAAGCGTGCTAAGTTCGGCCGGGCCGAATCTTGGCCACCCACCGCCATGGATTCTGCTCAAATATGGGAGCTATATCCGATTTACTCCGTATCCGTACTTGGCACAGTTGTTAGAAGTATTGACAGAACACAATAGCAAAATTTTAGTCAAATCGGATGAAAATTGCGGTTTCCAGGGGCTCAAGAAGTCAAATCGGGAGATCGGTTTATATGGTTTCGGTTTATAAATTTCAGCTTACAGGGGCTCAAGAAGTCAAATCGGGAGATCGGTTTACATGGGAGCTATATCAGGTTCTTGACCGATTTGAACCGTACTTGGCACAAACGTTGGAAGTCATAACAGAACAGTATGTGCAAAATTTCAGCCAAATCGGAGGAAAATTGCGGCTTTCAGGGGGTCAAGAAGTCAAATCGGGAGATGGGTTTATGTGAAGGCTATATCAGGAGGTACTCGGTACAGTTGTTAGAAATCATAACAGAACACTATATGCAAAATTTTAGTCAAACCCGATAAAAATCGCGGCTTCCAGGGGCTCAAGAAGTCAAATCGGGAGATCGGTTTATACGGGAGCTCATGTTCTTGACCGATTTAGAATCAAAGTCAAATCGCGAGATCGGTTTATATGGGACCCATATCAGGTTATAAATCGATTTAAACCTTACTTAGCAGAGTTGTTGGAAGTCTTAACAGAACACCACATGCAAAATTTCAGCCGAATCGGGTGAAAATTGAGGCTTCCAAGGGCTCAAGAAGTCAAATCGGGAGATCGGTTTATATGGGAGATCTCCAACGACCTAATTTTACGCGTTCGACCGCTATCGTGATTTCGACAGGCGGACTGACAGACATGGCTAGTTCGACTCAGAATGGCTAGACAGTCAAAAATATATTGGGTTGCGAATCGGCGTTGACAATTTTTTTCACAGCTTCAGACAGTGACTCTGTAATTGCATTCTTTCTTCTGTCAGTTATCAGCTGTTACTTTTAGCTTGCTTTAGAAAAAAAGTATAAAAAAAAGTATATTTGATTAAAGTTCATTATAAGTGTTATTAAAAATGCATTTACTTTCTTTTAAAAAATCCGCAATTACTTTTTGGGCAACCCAATATATACTTTATGGGGTCCTAGATCAATATTTCGAGGTGTTACAAACGGATTGACTAGATTAGTATACCCACATCTTATGGTGGTGGGTATAAAAATTCACAAAGACACATGGCTGTCACCTGATCGAAACACCAGAAATCAAATTGATCACCTTGTGATAGATGGAAGGCATTCATCCAGAGTGTTAGATTACATGTACGATCGATTCGAGGGGCGAACATCGATTCGGATCATTACCGTGTTGCTGCAATGGTTCGCACGCGTTTGAGTATGGTGAGAAAAGTACGATCTGACACTGACACAACAGATGGCGACGGCACGCTCCACTCGACTGACCCAACTGCTTGATGAAAGCACTGCTTGTTCCGATGATACAATGGCACAATGGCAAACCATTGTCCACTCTATGGAAAATGTCGCGAAATCCGTACTTGGGTATCGGAAGCCTCCCCCCAAGAAACCCATGGTACGACTAAGAATGTCGAGATGCTACTGAAGCCAAGAATGCAGCATACAGAACAACCCTGCAATCAGTAGCAACGTCCCAAATGAAGGAGTGGTATTAGGAGAAGAGGAAGAAGGAGAACGTCTATTCTGCCGAAAGAAAAACAAAATAGATAGACGTGAGTGTGAGCGAATTGAGATGTACAGGAGTCAGAATTAAGTCCAGAAATTCGACCAAAGAATCAAACATCAAATCGATGGCTTTGTTACAGGCATATCCTCCTACAGAGACAATGAAGGAATCTGGTAACAGACACAGATAATGTACTGAGGATATGGAAAGAACATTTTATCAAGCTGCTAGTGTCCGAAGATGGCGGCGAAGAGGATACTGCAAAACCAATCCCTGATAATGGTGCAGAATGGTCCTAGTCAAAATGAACCAGGAGCCGACGGTTTACCGCTGAACTTTTTAAGACCGGAGGCTACACGCTGATAAGGCGTATGCATCAGCTTGCCTGCCCTGTCTGGCTAAAACACCACATACCCGATGATCAGAACCTCAGCATACTATGTCTCGTACACAAGAAAGGAGGCAAGACGGAATGTGCCAACTGCAGAGAAATAAGTTTCCTCTCCATCGCATGCAAGAATCTCTCGAGCAAAGGTGCATTTAATAAGGTGACCGCATCGCATTTTCACAAGGTTATAATAGCGGTAGTTAACCACCAAGTGAAGCTGATGTTGAATGCTGCAGAATAATTAGCTTACTACTCGCACTAGCAAAGCGCTCAAAAAGGAAGATTTTAACCAGAGGGCTTTTGTATGACTTATTGAAGCTCTTGGATCTTAGTGGCAATTTCAGGTCATTTGAAGCGGACAGCTAAAGTTTGTTGGCTACGAGGATGACGTTGTCACTATGGTGTATGGCCGTGTGGCAAGATTGCCCAATGGGCTTGATGTATCCCCCGAAAGATAAAGGTTGTTCTATTTACCAATATGAGGTAATTTGCTGTGTTCAGGGGATGTCTCCCAGATGGGGTGAAGCTAGTGGCAGGATTGTGGTTAAACGAACGCCTTTTATGTGTCTAAACTATCTTCAAGCACATAGTCCTCAAGCCATTCTTGACAACTATAGCTTTAAATGGCAGATTAGAGGGAACTATCTTGCCCGCGTGACCGCCGTTTTGTCATGCATGTTGGCTTCTTCTTAATTTTTATGTCTGGCATTGTACTGACGTAAATTTATCTGGGCATAAATTTTATCTGGGTTGTAAGGCGAATTCAAAAATGAAATGACATATCAAGATCTATCAGCTGGGTTGATGCGGCCACCTGATAAATACGCCTTGAGTTGAAACTTATTGTACGATTTCCTAGTTTTTTAATTCTGTCATAAAAAAAGTTTTTTTTGGCTAGCTTTATGACGTTTTTGACATAAGTATTATGCGTCGGAATTTCCGACAGACCATCTCTGGTCGAGACTGTCCCTAGTATATATGTTAATAAGTCTATCCAGGGTCTTCAAAAGGATTAAGGAAGAGAGACCGACCGTATGTAGTTCAGCTGCTACTACAAATCATCTCAAGGAGTTACTTTTTACCATTTCCGACCCTATAGAGTATATATATTCTTGATCGTCGCAAAAATCTAAGACGATCTAGCCAAAAATCTAAGACGATCTAGCCTCCGAACTGCGACGGGCTGTCTCCTCAGTTCTCATTTGGACCACCTCCATCAGGAGACAAAGATCCTACCAGTGCGAAGACATAACTACATGCTGTCCAAGCAATACCTTTTGGGCTGTTATCGCAGAGGCCATCCAAATCATCATCTTGTGGATAGATATCTACCGCCCAGAAACCTTAAGGTAGATCTACACGATCTGGAGCGTGAGGTTCGGCGCTACAAGAGAGAACCTCTAGATCAAGCGACATATCAAGTGGGTCTAAACAACATTCATGCAGACACGGTAGCAGATGCGGTAATTGGCTACCGGGAGAATCTAGACCTTGGAGAACGACCGCCACCCATTGCAGTCGAAGAAATCGACCTCTCCAGGCAAACCAGAGTGGTTCTGGCTCAATAACGTTCCGGCAGATGCAGCCGCCTCAATTCCCACAGAGCTAGGATTGATGCCGACGTGCAAGATGTATGTCCCGATTGTAACCAGGGACCGCACGATATACGTCACCTGTTTAACTGTCCGGCCAGACCCACTCGACTCAGACCCAGATCCCTGTGGATGCACCCCATCTTAGTCGCAGAGTTCCTGGGTCTTGACAATCAACAGAATCAAGCAGACAAAAGATAAAACACATTAAACTGCTACAACAACAACGATCTAGCCATGTTGTCCGTCTGTCTGTTGAAATCACTCTACAGTCTTTAAAAATAGAGATATTTAGATGAAACTTTGCACAGATTCCTTTTTTTTGTCCATAAACAGGTTAAGTTCGAAGATGGGCTCTATCGGACTATATCTTGATATAGCCCCCATATAGACCGATCCCCCGATTTAAAGTCTTAGGCCCATAAAAGCCATATTTATTATCTGATTTTTGCCAAAATTTGAACAGTGAGTTGTGTTAGGGCCATCGACATCCTTTTTCAATTTGGCCCAGATCGGTCCAGATTTGGATATAGCTGCCATACAGACCGATCCGCCGATTTATGGTCTTGGGCCCATAAAAGTCGCATTTATTGTCCGATTTTGACAAAATTTGGGAGAGTGAGTTGTGTTGGGCCTTTCGATAGCCTTCTTCAATTTGGCTCAGATCGGTTCAGATTTGGATATAGCTAACATATATACCGATCCGCCGATTTAAGGTCTCAGATCGATCCAAATTTGGATATAGCTGCCATATAGACCGATCCGCCGATTTAAGGTCTTGGGCCCATAAAAGTCGCATTCATTGTCCAATTTTGACAAAATGTGGGACAGTGAGTTGTGTTGAACCCTTCGACATACTTCTTCAATTTGGTTCAGAAGGGTTCAGATTTGGATCCGATATTGGCAAAAATTGGGACAGTGAGTTGAGTTGGGCCCTTCGATACCCTTCTTCAATTTGGCTCAGATATAGCTGCCATATAGACGAATCTCTCGATTTAAGGTTTTGGACCCACAAAAGGGGCTTTTATTGTCCGATGTCGCCGAAATTTGAAAGAGTGAGATGTGTTAGTCTCCTCGACATCTTTCTGCAATTTGGCTAAGATCGGTCCAGATTTAGATAGAGCTGCCATATAGACCTATCTCTCGATTTCAAGTCTTGGGACTGTGAGTTGAGTTAGGCCCCTCGATATCTTACTGCAATTTGGCTTAGATCGGTCCAGATTTGGATATAGCTGCCATATAGACCGATCTCTCGATTTAAGGCTTTGAACCCACAAAAGGGGATTTTATTGTCCAATGTCGCCAAAATTTGGGAGAGTGAGTGCTGTTAGGGCCTTCGATACCTTCTGCAATTCGGCCAAGATCGGTTCAGATTTAGATAGAGCTGCCATATAGACCTATCTCTCGATTTAAAGCCTTGGGTCCTTAAAAGGCGCATTTATTGACCGATTTTGCCAAAATATGGGACAGTGAGTTGTGTTGGGTCCTTCGACATTCTTCTTCAATTTGGCTCAGATCGGTCCATATAAACCGATCTCGCGATTTAAGGTCTTAGGTCGATATAAGGCGCATGTATTGTCCGATTTCGCCGAAATTCGGGGCAGTGAGTTGAGTTAGGCCCCTCGATATCTTACTGCAATTTGGCCAAGATCGGCCCAGATTTGGATATAGCTGCTATATAGACCGATCTCTCGATTTAAGGTCTTGGGTCCATAAAAGGCGCATTTATTGTCCGTTGTCGCAAAAATTTGGACAGTGAGTTCTGTTAGGCTCTTTGACAAATTTCTCCAATTTGACCCAGATCAGTTCAAATTTGGATATAGCTGCCATAGAGATCGATCTCTCGATTTATGGTTTTGGACCTATAAAAGGCGTTTATATTTCCCGATGTTAGTGCCTTCGCTACCCTCTTAAATTTGGCCCAGATCGGTCCAGATTTGGATATAGCTGGTATATAGACCGATATCTCGATTTAAATCTTGGCCCTATAAAAGGCGCATTTATAATTCGATTTCGCTGAAATTTGACACTGTGACTTATGTTCGGCCTTTCCACATACGTATCCTTTATGATTCAGTTTGGTCTATATTTGGATATCCAAATGCAAAATTTGCCCATGAACATTCCACTAAGTAACAGGGGCGAACTTCTCACATATCAATGAGTGCAGTCCGATTCAAGTTTAAGCTCAATGATAAGGCGCCTACTTTTATAGCCGAGTCCGAACGGCGTGCCGCAGTGTGACACCTCTTTGGAGAGAAGTTTTACATGGCATAGTATCTCACAAATGTTGCCAGCATTAGGAGGGGAAAACCACCACTGAAAATTTGTTCTGATTGTCTCGCCAGGATTCGAACCCAGGCGTTCAGCGTCATAGGCGGACATGCTAACCTCTGCGCTACGGTGGCCTCCGATATTTGTATATAGCTACCAAAAAAAAAAACAATATTTTGTTCTACAAAATTGAACAATGACTTGTGCTTGTTAGACCACTCAATGTCCGTGCCGAATATTTCGATATAGCTGCTAAGGGGCATAAATTTTGAATTTTTCACAGGATTATGATGAAAAGTGGTTTGCATATATACCTGAGGTGGTGGGTATTCAAAGTTCGGCCCGGCCGAACTTAACGCCTTTTTACTTGTTTTCTCTTCCGCTTGTGAATCAAGTCGTCTTAAAGAGCTCTGTTCATATTCAAATGAGTGCTTTGTAGCCTATTCTAGTCGGGTTGGTATGTAAAGCAACATGATCCATTTGATAAATTTCTGAAGATTCTGGCGTACAGAAATCCGGTCAAATGATTTTAATCAACATCACACATTTTGACTTACTTTTGAAAGTTCTTTACTGCGTTATTCTTTGAATAGAAAGCATTGGGCGAAATGGTCTACAGCAAAACGATATCTTGCAATAGAATCTTAATTAATCAAAATGCTATATCTACAGCTTTCAAAACTTTTGCTCAAAGAGGTGTAGCACTGCCGTACACCGTTCGAACTCGGCTAAAAAAGGTGGCCACCTATCAATGACCTTAAACTTTAATCGGACAGCACTCACTGATATGTGGGAAGTTTGCCACTGTTCCAATGCAAAATTTGCATTTTTTGCTTAAAAATTTATGTTTATATGCTGACAAAGTTATAAATCCAAACATTGCAACAATTGTTTCCACACTCTATTAATCTTGCATTTGTGGCTCTTAAATCTCACCCCGTCAAAGAAAAAGGAAATTGCATTCATTCCATGTTGGCCAATCAATTAAAAATAGTGTCCCTTTTCTTTGTTAGTTGATGTGTGCAAAAGTTACTTTTAATGGCTTCCATAAAAGGATACCAAATAACTGCCTGGACTAATTCCAAGCAGCCATTGTCTTAAGATAAATGTCGGACAACAAATTTTTTTCTCTCCTTTGAGTAAGAAAAATTTACTGGGGTTGAAAGCAAAGAAATGGTAGTGGATGTGCCTATCTATGTATGTGTGGAATTCACACTGTAAATGTGTATTGACAGTACGAATATAACATGAGAAACTAGACAAAACGAAGAGGGGCAAATTTTGAGGCCTTGAGTCGACGGCACCCTAGATGAGAAATAAACAAGTAAAAGTGTGCTAAGTTCTAAAGGGCCTAACCTTGGAAAACCACCACCATAGATTCTGCTAAAAATTTATACAAACTAATTTTAGTTGAAGAGCATAATTTTATTCTACCTACTAAACTACTGTCAAACTAGCAAAAATTAAAGCTTCTAGGAACCGAATAAAGATAATCGAGAGACCGGTTTATATGGGAGCTATATGAGGTTATAGACTGATTTGGACCGTACTTGGCACAGTTGTTGGAAGTCAATTTCAGCCAAATCGGATAAAAATGGAGGCTTGTAAGGGCTCAAGAAATCTAATCGGGAGATCGGTTTAAATGGGAGCTATATCAGGTTATAGACCGATATGGAACGTACTCAGCACAGTTGTTGGAAGTCATAAGAGAACACTATGTGCAAAATTTCAGCCAAATCGGACAAAAATTGCGGCTTGTAGAGACTCACGAAGTCAAATCGGGAGATCGGTTTATATGGGAGCTATATCAGGTTATAGACCGATTTAGATCGTACTTGGCACAGATGTTGGAAGTCAAAACAGAACACTATGCGTAAAATTTCAGCCAAATCGGATGAAAATAGTTGGTTCCGGTGGCTCAAGAAGTCAAATCGGGAGATCGGTTTATATGGGAGCTATATCAGTTTCTTGACCGATTTAGACCATATTTGGCACAGTTTTTAGAAATAATAACACTATGTGCAAAATTTCAGCCAAATCGGACAAGAATTGCGGCTTCCAGGACTCAAGAAATCAAATCGGGGGATCGATTTATATGGGAGCTATATCTAAATCTGAACCGATATGGCCCATTTGCAATTCCCAATGACCTACATCTATGTTAAGTATCTATGCAAAATTTCAATTGGCTAGCTATACGCGTTCCAGCGTTATCGTGATTTCGACAGACGGACGGACGGACGACATGGCTAGATCGTCCCAGAATGCCGAGACGATCAAGAAAATATATTCTTTATGGGGTCCTATGTCAATATTTCGAGGTGTTACAAACGAAATGACTAGATTAGTATACCCCCATTCTATGATAATGGGTGTAATAAAAATACTTTAAAAATCAGCACAAACTAACTCGGTTAATATGGAGATTATTTTGGGTTCTTGACACTAGAACATTTTGACTTCTGGTGTCTAGGGCGTTAAAAGGCCAAATTGGTATTTATGCGGGGTTTAATCTTCCACCACATCGGGAAAAGTCTTAAGTTTCCAAGGGGGATTTAGGAAATCAATTTGTGGGATCTTCTTCTTAGGAGTCTTTCTATGCTGGTAAAAATCTTAATTTTATAAAAATTGCATAACAAAATTTTTAAGGGCCCTCAAATCGTCCGCCCCTGCTTAGCCCTTCCTAATCCTCTTAGTCATCCTTAAGTCATCATTTCAACATATATAAAAAGTTTATTTGCTTTCATTTCAACAAAAGTTCATTGGACTAATATATTCACTATTTCAATAACATCCAATAATTTAGTGTATCAAATTTATCCCTTCAATGGTCAAAGAATTGCCATGCAAAATGTATTTCAACACTTTAATGGCTAAATGGCATAGAAAGAAAAACACCACCAAGAAAGAAAGAAAGGGAATACATGAACAAAAAAAGTCAAATGGATATGTCAAATGGTAAATGAGCAAGATATTGATGCCACTTTATTATTGTCCACCAAAGAAACGCTACTATATTTCATCACTAATGGCACACAGACAGACAGCCAGCCAGCCTGCTAGCCAGCAAAATGAACAAAACTCTCTGGCAGACAATGGGTCAATGTCACCATAGACCATAATAATAAAGTCGTCGAGAGGCAAAACTCGCAAGCAGCCAAGTCTATCAGTTAAAGTCTATGGCAAGGAACAGGAGGACTACTACACATGCACAGCAGAGGAGAGCAACAAATGCATCATGCTTTCAATAAGGGCATTCTTACACAGTGTCAATAGACTTTCGAGTACTCACATGGAGAATGAATGTGATTTACAATGTAAATAACGAAGATTTACTACCTGAATTCAATATCTATTCCACACATGAATGGACTTTGGTAGCATAAATTACCAAAATTCCAAAGAAAACCAATATCGTAAATTTCAAATAAAAATTGCAATTACTAAACCATCAATCAATACCAAGTGGCAAAACAAAACAAAAAAATACAAAATTCTATGATATGGAAATGCAAATTTAGATACAAATGTAGATAAACGATTGTAATTTTGTAACCGGGTGAATTTTTTTTTATCTTTTTCAATCTAAAAGTGCAAAAATGCATAGTAGAAGTATTTGGAAATTTGCAATTCCAATGAAATTCTTTTAAAAGCTTTCCTAAACACACATAAATGTATGGTATGTAGATAAGTTTTGGTCAAGTTAGATTGTATTGGTGGTATACAAACAGAGTCATCAGTTCAAGCAATTTGGCAGTAAAATGATTAAGAGAAAGATGTAGAAATATTATGTAACCAGCAGAAGGCATAAAAAAACTACGTTGATTGGTTAGTTATTGTATTCTATTTGCTTATATTGCAATAAAGTGAAGACTTGATAAATTATCTTCAGGAAATTTCGCTAATATGTGATATTTTGTAAGACTTTGTATATCATTCTTGGATTTCATAGACATCGGTTGGGATATGGCGCTCATCAATACATCCTCAATTGATCTGCGACCCCATAACGTGTAAATATTATTGATTGCCTTGTAATTTAGAGTCGATGTGCTCCAACGTCTCATCATCTTCCCCGCAATCCCTACACATGCTATCACTTGTCGCACCGATTTTACATAAGTGAGCTGGTAGTCTTATGTGTATACCGTTATGATACCAATGGCTATGGAAAAAATTTGTCAACGCCGACTATATGAAAAATCCGCAATTACTTTTTGGGCAACCCAGTAGATCGTGAGAAGACGAGGCTATTACTGAAAGGGAGCAAGAAGGAGGTCATTCTTGCTCCCTTTCAGTAATAGCCTCGTCTTCTCACGATCTATTGGGTTGCCCAAAAAGTAATTGCGGATTTTTCATATAGTCGGCGTTGACAAATTTTTTCACAGCTTGTGACTCTATAATTGCATCCTTTCTTCTGTCAGTTATCAGCTATTACTTTTAGCTTGCTTTAGAAAAAAAGTGTAAAAAAAGTATATTGGATAAAAGTTCATTCTAAGTTTTATTAAAAATGCATTTACTTTCTTTTAAAAAATCCGCAATTACTTTTTGGGCAACCCAATAGATCACCCCATAGGATTTTCGCCGTCCTACGGACCGTTTCACTGTACCACAAATTGCATGAGCATTCGTCGCCCACTCCCTTAACTCGCACTGCGTCGACCCGAAAGGCTTCGGGTTAACCAAGTTTATTGACGGCAGTCCTGTGGCCTTCACCGCCAAATCGTTTGCCCTTTCATTTCCCTTACTCCGTTATGGCCCGGCAACCAAACTATGAGGATTTTGCCATCCTCCGAGAAGGCGTTAATCTCCATCTTATACTGCAACACTGTTCGTGACATTACCGTCCTGCTTGTTATTGCCCTTATGGCAATTTTACTGTCGGTAAAGATGTTCACACTCGACGTCCTAGCGTTAGCGCCACACCACCTCACGCATTCCTTCATCGTCCTCTTCGCCTGCAGGACCGTTTTATGGTCAGGCAGTCTAAAACAGATCTCAGTCCCTGGGTTCTCAATGTATACCCCCACCAGCCCCACTCTGTCCTCTAGCTTTGATCCATCCGTGTAACATGATCTTCCAGATGGCAAAACTAGGGTTCCGTCAATCCAAGACTGTGCCGATGGCAGCAGTGCCTCGCAGTCAACTTCAAGGCTCATCTCTGGTATCCGATCGGAAACCTCTCCCCTTCCTTCCAGGTTTCCTATCGTGGCCTCGATTATACAGTGAGCTGCTCTCATGCTCAATCCATTCTCCCATCTCCTTAAGTCTCATAGCCACAGTGGCTGCCTCACATTTAATCTGTATGTCAATGGGTCGGATATCTAAAATAGTCTGCAGTGCCCTAGTGGGCGTGGTTCTTATCGCTCCGCCTATGCCAAGACAACATGTTCTCTGAACTTGTTGTATGGTCCTAATGTTGCACTTTTTCTCCATAGCAGTCCACCAAACTACTGAGGCGTAAGTAAGTATTGGTCTAATCACGCTCCTGTAGACCCAGTGGACTATCACGGATTCGAGCCTACGGCCCGTCTACATAGTGCCCAATATCTGTGAGCCATCTCAGTACGCTCCTGAATGTGACACTTCCAATTCAGTTTACTGTCCAAGATCACACCTAAGTATTTGACCTTGTCAGATATCGAAATCGTCTTATTGAGGAAACGTGGTGCATTAAATTGGCCCACCTTCGTCTTCCTTCATATTTCAGTCTTCTCCGGGTTAACATTGAGACCTCTGGGTCTAGCCCAGTCATATGGCATATGCAAAACCCTTTCGGCCCTGTGCCATTTTCTCCCGTATATCCCCCGTAGTGCCATGGGATACACAATTTGACCACCTTTTCCTTAGCATATGGTTTATCCAGTCTCTAAGGACCGGGTCCACCCGGTACTGGTCTAAGGATTGGATCAATGTGTCGGTCCGCACATTGTTAAAAGCCTCCTCGATGTCAATGCATAACGCCAGTGTTGAGTTTTGGCATCGAAGGATTCTTCTATTTTATTCACAAGCTCGTGCTGGGCAGTCTCCAACGACCTTCCCTTGACATAGGCATACTGTTTGTATTTGAGCAGTTCGCTCGATGTCCTACTCTTTATGATGGTGTCCACAATACGTTCCATGGTTTTGAGTAGAAAGGACGTAAGGCTTATGGGTCTGTAGGCCTTTATTGTCGCATAACTTACCTTGCAGGGCTTGGGTATAAACAACACCCTTGCCTCCTGTCAGGCTTTCGGAGTATATGCAAGTCCTAGGCACTATTTTATTATAACTCTACTACTATATCCATAGTAATATCTAAATAGGAGCTGGTCTCGATCATATTATATTCAGGTCCCGGGCATTCTATACAAGTAACAAGAAATCCGCTTTTTATGGGATTAAGACCCAAAATTATAAGTTCGGTCTATATTCCGGCTATATCTGTATAGTCTGATCTGTTTCATATTTGGGTCAAACATCGGGAGGCTTAAAATAACTCACTTTTTCAAATTTCAACGATATCGGGTAATAAATTCAACTTTTTTGGGGCTACCCTTTATCGGCAGTTATGTCTATATGGCTGCTATATCCAAATATAGTCCAATCTGAACCATATTTGGTTCGTATGTCGAATTTAAAATTTCAGCGAAATGGGATAAAAAAATAAAGCATTTATGGACTTCAGACCCTTTATCGGAAGATCGGTCTATATGGCAACTATATCCAACTATAGTCCGATCTGAACCATATTTACGTCGGATGTCGGGAGGCTTAAAATAACTCACTGTTTCAAATTTCAGCGAAATCGGGTAATAAATAAAGCTTTTATAGGCTTCAGACCCTTTTTCGGGAGATCGATCTATATGGCAGCTATATCCAACTATAGCCTACAGATCTGAACCATATTTGGGTCGTATATAAGGAGTTCTAAAACTAATCACCATTTCATGTTTCAGCGAAATCGGATAAAAACATAAATCATTTATGGGCTTCAGACCCCTTATCGGGAGATCGGTCAATATGGCACCTATATCCAAATATAGTCCGATCTGAACCAAATTTGGGTCGTATAATGGGAGTTCTAAAACTAATCACCATTTCAAATTTCAGAGAAATCGAATAAAAAATGAAGCATTTATGGGCTTCAGAACCTTTATCGGGACATCGGTCTATATGGCAGCAATATCCAAATATAGTCCGATCTGAACCATGTTGGGTCGTATATTGGGAGTCCTAAAGCTAATCACCATTTCAAGTTTCAGCGAAATCGGATAAAAAATAAAGCATTTATGGGCTTCGGAGCCTTTATCGGGAAATCGGTCTATAAGGCAGCTATATCCAAATATAGTCCGATCTGAACCATATTTGGTTCATATTTCGGAAGGTCTAAAACTACTCACCATTTCAAATTTCAGCGAAATCGGATAAAAAATAAAGCATTTATGGGCTTCAGACCTATAATCGGGAAATCGGTCTATATGGCAGCTATATCCAACTATAGTCCGATCTGAACCATATTAAGGTCGGATGTCAGGAGGCTTAAAATAACTTAATGTTTCAAATTTCAGCGAAATTGGGTAATAGATAAAGCTTTTATGGGCTTCAGACCCTTATCGGGAGATCGGTCTATATGGCAGCTATATCCAACTATAGTCCGATCTGAACCATATTTGGGTCGTATATCGAGAGGCCTAAAACAACTCACCATTTAAATTTCAGCGAAATCAAGAAGCCAAATCGGGAGATCGGTTTATATGGGAGCTATATCCAAACCTGAACCGATATGGCCCATTTGCAATCCCCAATGACCTACATTAATATTAAGTATCTGTGCAAAATTTCAAGCATCTAGCTATGCGCATTCGACCGCTATCGTGATTTCGACAGACGGACGGACGGACATGGCTAGTTCGACTCAGGATGTCAAGATGATCAAGAATATAAATACTTTATGTGGTCCTAGCTCAATATTTCGAGGTGCCACAAACGAAATGGCTAGATTAGCACACTCCCATCCTATGGTAGTGGGTATACAAAAGGTAAATATCTCTGTATTGGCTGTTTGACGAGTTCCCCAGGTTACCTTATCCAAATATTTTAAGGAAATTCGACGCACCCACCTCTAAGACCTAACGTTTTTAAAAACTTAGGTAAGGGAGAAGGATTTGCCTCCCACATGACATTCTATACCATCTGTGGAGTTTAAGTATAAAATATTTTTTATGTACCAAAGCTAAAAGTTTAAATTTCATAAAAAAAAAACTTTTTAAATTAAGATTTAGATGGCCTTTAGATACAATTCATATTTTTTATTGGTTTGCAATACCATTAAACGAAATGTGGTTGTCTTAGCAACCCATTAGGCATTTGCCCTTTTTTATCTTTGACCTTTTTTCAATTTTGCCCTTTAGGAAAAAAAACCCCTAACATCTTCCCAACCCATTCCAAATATGGCAAAAAAAAACAATTAACACAGCTGACCTCTTTGCCATCCTCTTAAGTAGCTTCTCTTTTAAGGTTGCTTATATGGTTTTCTGGGATTTAGACATGACCTTAGAGAAGTCAAAAAGTCAAATTATTAACAAGCTACTATTATTCCGCCAAGTGTGACTTGAGTTTGTGTACGCTAAACGTAACCGTAAAGCCCCAAACCTAGAAACAAGGACATTTCCAAGCTTAAGGGTAAGCAATTTCAATTCCAAAGAAAGAGAAAAAATAAAACAACAAGACAAAAAGCCCCCTTCCTCCCTCAAACAATAGTCAAACACACAACGTAGCATGACAACGACAACATGAACTTGTATAAAATGTTAATGCGCTTTGCAAAACAGACATGCACTCACACCACTCACTCTCCAGTGAGCTTAGCCAGGGAGAAGGCGCCATAGACAATCGCATTTTTCATTTAAATAAGAAGAAAATCACTTGAGAAAAAAAAATAGCTCAGCACTCACTGGCACACATATGCCGAGATTTTACTTTTCTTTAAATTGTTGGTGCTAGCTGGGATGGTTGTTTCATTCATTCTCTCATTCATCCATTCATTCATTCATTTATTTATTCAGTCTCCCATTCTTCAGCCGCCCATTCACAGAAAAAATACCATTTCAATTTGTCACTTCCGTTTCCGCTTGTTTGCCTGCACTCAGCAAAGCAGTTACCCTCTGCTAGTCAAACTTATTCACCCTACTCTCGTACTCTCTAATTTACTCACATAGCATTCCACAGACACACGCACACACACACATATACCCACTCGTTTATAAACACAGTGTTATTATGACAAAATTAAAGCACAACGGTCGTTGGGTCGTTCCGCTACATGTATGTGAGTGTGGGTGTGTGTGTGTGTGTAGTATAATGTTTTGAATCAGACTAGCACACTGGATTACAAAGTTGTTTAAAAAAAGTTGGGCGGATGAGACCTATTTATACACTCATCCCTTGAGATAACACGGAAAATAAACGAAAGTTAAATGTCTTTGGTTTAAAATATAAATAAAGCTTTTGAGAATTTTTTAATTTTTTTATGTAGGAATTATTGTTTTAAGGACCATATTTGAAACGCAAATTATTCGAAGCACACTCAGAGAAAAAACTAAAAAGGTAAAGTAAAATCAAATCATATAATGTAGCGTGTATAAAAATGTAGCGTGACTGGCTGATTACTCACTGACTGATCATAGCCCAGTCCAAACTTCTTAAGCTAGAATCATGCAATTCTGCACGAATGTTGGTTGTGGATCACAGGCATGGGATAAGGCTCGATTTGGTGATATTCGTATGCTTAGGTACTAAAAAGTACGAAATGGTATATATTTGTCCAGCATGAACGGAAAGGGCTAGAATTATGTTCTTGGGCTCAAATGGAACAGCGTTTCGAAAAAATAAGGCTTGGTAAACAACAATTTGAAAATCGTACCGGAAGTGGGAGAAATAGTACGTTTAGTAGCGCAATTGGTACCATTTGGTGCTTTTTTGTAAATTGAACTAGAGCTCTGTATTTTGGAACTTAGGTACACTTTGGCAACCATAATTGTGTGACTAGAAACATTTTTGGAAATTTGTACATCTAGGTACTGGAAAAAGTACCAAAAAGGTACGAAATGTGTAAACTTTGTATAGAACGGAAGGATAGAGGTAGAATTTTGAAATTTGACTTAAAAGACTTCTGGTGCAAAAAGATAACGGTGAAAAGAAAAAATGGACTAGAGCTGGTAACGCCAAAAAACGTACGCTTAGTACCGCAATTGGTACCATTTGGTACTTTCTTTACAGATGGAACTAGAAGTCGTAAATTTGGCATCCAGGTACAACTGGGAAAAATATAATGGGTGACTATGAGCTTTTTACAATTCGTACATTTTGGTATCAAAATTGGTACCATTTTGTACTTTTTGTGCAGATGCAGCTAGAGGTCTGAAATTTTGAATGCAGATAAAACTTAGAAATATATGATGGGCGACTATTTTTTCACAATTCGAGCATTTTGGAACCAAAATTGGTGCTATTTGGTACTTTCTTTATAGTTGGAGCTAGTGGTCCGAAATTTGACTTGAAGGTACAACTAAGAAAGAAATGATTGACAACTAAATGATCTATACAAATTTCGTACATTTTGGTATTAAAATTGGTACCTTTTTGTACTTTCTGTTCAGAAAGAGCTAGAGGTCTGAAATTTGGCACGTAGGTACAACTAAGAAATATATAATGGCTGGCTAAATGATCTATTCACTATTCGCACGTTTTGGTACCAAAACTGGTACCATTTGGTACTTGGTTCATAGATGGAGCTAGAGGTCTAAAATGATTGGTGACTTAATGATCTAATAAAAAATGCATACATTTTGGTACGAAAATTGATGCCGCTTGGTACTTTCTTTACCGATAAGCTTGAGGTTTGAAATTTGGCATGCAGGTACAACTAGGGAAAATATGACAGGTTATTAAATAATCCATTAACAACTCTTACATTTTGGTACCATTTGGTACTTTCTTTACAGATGGAGCTAAAGGTCTGAAATTTGACATTTATTGTAGGTTTAAGAAGTAAATATATGATGGGTGATGAGGGTCAAAATTCGTACATTTTTGGTACTAAAAAGTGCCAAATAGTACGAAATAGCTTATCTTCGTCAACAGCCAACGGGGACTGCTAAAATTAAGCAAATTGGCAAATATTATCTAAGCCTTGACAAAAATATGACATGTGAAAGAAAACGTACTAATTGTGGAGTAATTGGTACCTTTAAAGAATATATTGGGCAAGTAGAAGGTATTTTTTTTTTCATACATTTAGGTACTCAAACGTACAAAATGGTATTGTCTTAACGGAGTAAACTAAAGCTCTTCAAAATTGGGCTAAAGCACAACTTGACTATAAATTTTGTGTGGCCAGAAGATTATTCAAAGTCGTGCATTTAGGTACTAAAATGTACAAAATGGTACATTTTTTACAAATTGTGCTAATGCACTCAAAATTAGGTTACATCTTGACAGTAAATATTTAGATTACTTAGGTTAGAAGATTAGTTTTTAAAACATACAAAATGGTACTTTCTTTACAGAGTGTTCTTAAGCTCTCAAAATTGGGATACAGCTACCCTTTGACTATAAATTTTGGGCGAGCAGAAGTTTTTTTTTGTTCAATGTAGTATTAAATTGAGTGCATCAGATGGTGTCGTCCTCAGTGCGGCTGTGATGTAAAAACAAGCCATCCTTGGGATCCGGTTTACTATTGAACAGTAGGCGGACTTTTGAAGCGCCGTCCACCAGACCACAACACCATATAGCATTAAAGGTCTGACAACTGCAGTATATACCCAATGCAATGCAACACGCGATCTAAACTCGCAACTTTTGCCAATGGCTCACTTGCAGGTGTATAGGGAAGTCTATATAACTTTTGTTACCAGGGATATCGTAGTTCCAATCGGTTCTATCAGGAATAGAGGTACAGTAATTTTTTATCAAAAAGTGGCTCAGGTAGGGTGTAATTCACACTGCCTTGAACATCGGATATTGTATCAAGGATAACATAGAGTCAGTAGCCGCCACATGATCAATAAGAAAGCTTTCTTAACCTCACGGAAGTGGTCGCTGCAAATTGGGTAGCCACAATGTCCAGAGGCATAAGATGTAGCATCAAATTGAGTGCATCAGACGGCGTCGTCCTCAGTGCGGCTGTGATTTAAAAACAAGACATCCTTTGGATCCAGTTAAGTATTGAGCAGTAGGTGGACTCTTGAAGCGCCGTCCACCAGACCACAACACCATATAGTATTAAAGGTCTGACAACTGCAGTATATACCCAATGCATGACACGCGATCTAAACTCGCAACTTTTGCCAATGGCTCCCTTGCAGGTGTATAGAGAAGTCTATATAACTTCTGTTACCAGGAATATCGTAGTTCCAGTCGGTTCTATCAGGACAGTAATTTTTATCAAAAAGTGGCTCAGGTAGGGTGTAATTCACACTGCCTTGAACATCGGATATTGTATCAAGGATAACATAGAGTCAGTAGCCGCCACATGACAAATGAGAAAGTTGACTTAACCTCACGGCAGTGGTCGCTGCAAATTGGGAAGCCACAATGTCCAGAGGCAATGGTGTCGTCCTCAGTGCGGCTGTGATGCAAAAAACAAGCCATCCTTTGGATCCAGTTAAGTATTGAGCAGTAGGTGGACTCTTGAAGCACCGTCCACCAGACCACTACACCATATATCATTATAGGTCCGACAACTGCAGTATATACATGACACGCGGTCTAAACCCCTAACGTTTCCCAAATTCACCTCTCTTGCAGGTGAATGGGGCAAAATTTCCAAAATTTTTGATTTAAAATTCAATTTCCTGTCCAGCAAAACACCCAGGTTTTTTTGCGCTTCTGTAAATGGAAAATTCTCTCCATTGTAGGCAACTTGTATCTCCTGCTGAAAAGAACTACTTCTGTCTTGCACGGATTTATACCTAGACTACTTTCGGTAGCCCACCTAAAAGCTGCAGTTGTTATTCAATTTGACTGATATATCGGTGTGTAACCGGATACAGCTCTCATATAAACTGATTACCCGATTTGATATCTTTAGCCCCTGGATGTCGCAATTGTTATCCTATTTGGCTAAAATTTTACGCTGAGATCTCTGCCTCGATTTCCAACAAACTTGCTAAATGCGGTCCAAATCGGTCTGTATCCTGATATAGCTCCGAAAAGAAGTCATCTCACGATTTGACGTCTTAAGCCTCTGGAAACCATAATTGTTGTCCGATTTGGCTGAAATTTTCCACAATGTGGTTTAATATGACTTACAACATCCATGCCAAGAACGTTCCAAATCGCTCTTTAATCTGATCTAGCTCCCATTTAGACCGATCCTTCGGATTAATCTTCTAGAGTCCCTGCTAGCTTGAAATTTTGCCTGCAGAATTTGCAAAATTGCAACTCTTGCCCATGAACAGACCACTAAGGAACAGCGGCAAACTTCTCACATATCAATGAGTGCAGTCTGATTCAAGTTTAAGCTCTATGATAGGGGGCCTCCTTTTTATGGCCAAGTCCGAACGGCGTACCGCAGTGCGACACCTCTTTGGAAAGAAGTTTTACATGCATAGAACCTCACAAATGTTGCCAGGAGGGGAAAAATTTGTATACCCTCCACCATAAGATGGGGGGTATACTAATTTCGTCATTCTGTTTGTAACTACTCGAAATATTCGTCTTAGACCCCATAAAGTATATATATTCTTGATCGTCGTGACATTTTATGTCGATATAGCCATGTCCGTCCGTCCGTCCGTCTGTCTGTCGAAAGCACGCTAACTTCCGAAGGAGTAAAGCTAACCGCTTGAAATTTTGTACAAATACTTCTTATTAGTGTAGGTCGGTTGGTATTGTAAATGGGCCATATCGGTCCATGTTTTGATATAGCTGTCATATAAACTGATCTTGGGTCTTGACTTCTTGAGCCTCTAGAGGGCGCAATTCTTATCCGATTGGAATGAAATTTCGCACGACGTATTTTGTAATGATATCCAACATCTGTGCCAAGAATGGTTCAAATCGGTCTATAACCTGATATAGCTGTCATATAAACCGATCTTGGGTCTTGACTTCTTGAGCCTCTAGAGAGCGCAATTCTTATCCGATTTGAATGAATTTTGGCACGACGTGTTTTGTTATGATATCCAACAACTGTGCCAAGTATGGTTTACATTGGTTAATAACCTGATATAGCTGTCATATAAACCGATCTTGGGTCTTGACTTCTTGAGCCTCTAGAGGGCGCAACTCTTATCCGATCTGAATGAATTTTGGCACGGATTCTCTCATGACCCTCAACATACGTATTTATTATGGTCTGAATCGGTCCATAGCCCGATACAGCTCCCATATAAATCGATCTCTCTATTTTACTTCTTGAGCCCCCAAAGGGCTCAATTCTTATTCGAATTGGCTGACATTTTACACAGGTCTCCAACATATAATTTAATCGTGGTCCAAACCGGACCATATCTTGATATCGCTCTAAAAGCAGAGCAAATCTTTTCTTATATCCTGTTTTGCCTAAGAAGAGATGCCGGGAAAAGAACTCGACAAATGCGATCCATGGTGGAGGGTATATAAGATTCGGCCCGGCCGAACTTAGCACGCTTTTACTTTTTTCTGATGGTCTCGCTATGGTTCGAACCCAGGCGTTCAGCGTCATAGGCGTACATGCTAACCTCTGCGCATCATTGCCTGCAGAATTTGGCTAAGTTTGACATTTTTAGCAGAATCCACATTGGTGGATTTCCAAGATTTCGCTCGGCCGAACTTAGCACTTTTTCACTTTTTTTCTTTGATTAACCATGATGGACCTACACAATTTATTATGGATGGTTACTAAATCCTTTGGTTACCACTTCCGATAACCTTCCTGTCTGACGCTATTCATGGTCCAACAATTGTGTTTTTGTTTCTACCCCCAAAGCGAAAAACCATAAAATTTAATTTATCGTTACCAGGTTCCGGTCTTTAACCAAAATCCTCCAGGGCAAAATGAAAACAGAAGCCAGAAAAACGGAATGTTTGCACAATTCAACCCGTAATTCTTCAATTAAAAGTTTTAAGCAATTTATCAAAAATTGTTTTTGCTATGCATTGCAAACTTAGTTAAAGCCAAAGAAAAGGAGAGAGAGAAAGAAATTCAACATTTCAATGTGTGTCTTTCTTCTTGTTTTGCATCTCTATGCTAAATTTGTCCTCTCTTTGTCCTTGCACTTACAACATAACGTACAGTAGTAGAAGCCTGCTAACGATAAGATGAACGTTGAACTGCAGCAGCAGTTAGAACAGCTGTTGAGGAGTTGGGGAGAAGGAGGAGAAGGTCTTTCTATCCCGTCCTTGGTGAATTTAGTTTTTTTGGTTTTTGTAGGAAGCTTAGTTTGACGTGCTAGGCAATGTAATCTCCCTTTTTTCGCCCTTACCAAGGCCGGCCCGTTGTTAGGTGTTAATGCGTGCTTTTTTTTATTTTATTGCAATGTAATGAAAAGGACTTTGGAGCCCATTTATTTTCTGCAGAATGTGTTATAGAAAGTATGCACTTTTAATTTCATTTCCTTTTCCGGTTGCTTGCACTTGCTGGGAGCAATTTCTTTCACTTTCACTTTGATTTCAATTTAATTAATTTTTGCTTAATGAAAGCCGTTACTTTTTGTGAATTAAAAATATTTTTGCAGCACTTTAATTAAAAAATTTAAAAATAAATTATTTTAATAGGTTTAATTGGATGTTTCCCTTATGGCCCTTTTTCAAAACACTTTACTTTTCTTATCGTTAAAATTTTATGCCAACACTGATTGCCATTGAATTGTCGAATTCTTCGACCTTCTTACACACTTTGTAACATTTTCTAAATTCTCATCAACACTTCTTTTGTTGTTCTCATTTCTATTTCAAAAAAATACAAAAACAATAACGAACGGACACCAAACACTCCCAACGAATTTCTATCTGAAACATTTGGTTTGTTGTTGTTGTTATCACTTTGATTATGGTTTTGATTTATTTCTCTAGGAACTCACACAAACAAACACACGCACACATTCACTTAAACACACATTGTGCATTCGTACATACACACAGACACACATTCATTTGAGGGCGCGAGAGTAAAGAAAAGCTTGTCGTCGCTTGTGGCTAGACTATCCGTTTCCGTTGAAAGTCCCGTCGTGACTGAACTTGTTTTGGATTGTGCCATCGTTTCTATGTCCTTTCGGAAATGGCATTTTACCGCACACGACTGTTTGTTGCAGTCTGTAGCGTTGTGCTTGAATCCTATTTAACATGTTTGTTGGCTTTAGCTCTGTTAGAGAAATTCAATTTAACGGTTATCTTTGAGCTTTCGCCAAAGAAGTTTTTCGATATGGCAACATTGTTGAGTGTAGAAAATAGGGTTGACGAAATGGGGTTAAACCCAGAACGAAACTAAATTTCCCATGAACATTCAATTAAGAACTGCACTCATATCAATGATTGAAGTCCGATTAAAGTTTGAGCTCGATAATAAGGGGCCTCCAGTAAAATGCAAATTTTGTCCAAGAAAATTCCACTAAGGAACAGGGGCAAACTTCTCACATATCAATGAGTGCAGTCCAATTGAGCCGAGTCCGAACGGCGTGCCGCAGTGCAATACCTCTTTGGAGAGAAGTTTTACCTGGCATAGTACCTCACAAATGTTGCCAGCATTAGGAGGGGAAAACCACCGCTGACAATTTTTTCTGATGGTCTCGCCCGGATTCGAACCCAGGCGTTCAGCGTCATAGGCGGACATGCTAACCTCTGCGCTACGGAGGCTTTGGTTTTAACATGACAGGATACCTTAGAAATAAAGCCAGCATTAGTAAGGGGATAACCAATATTTCGTCGATGTTCACGCCGGGTTTTGAACCCAGGCGTTCGGCGTCATAGCCGAACATGCTAACCTCTGCGCCACGGTGGCCTCCCCGGGTTTTCATAGAAAATTAATTTTTTCATCATTTTACAGATCACGGTCAAAGCGACGAAAATTTATTTTCATTATAAATTTCATCAAAATTTGCTCTTTTGCTTCTCTAATTCAAAAGAAACAAGAAAAAGCCATTGACTAATCCTGTTGAAATCTTAAAAAAAATCAATAAAAAAATAAGTAAAAAGGCATTAAGTTCGGCCGGACCGAACTTTGGATACCCACCACCTCGGGTATACATGTAAACCCCATTTCGTAACAATCCGGTGAAAATTTGATAACTTAAGCACCCAAATTCGGCACGGACATTGAGTGGTCATTTTTGTAGAACAAAATATTGGTCTTTTTGGCAGATATATCCAATTATAAACCGATCTGAACCATATTAAGGTCGGATATCGTGAGGCTCAGGAAAACTCACTGTTTGAAATTTCAGTGATATCGGGTAATTAATAAAGCTTTTATGGGCTTCAGTCCCCTTATCAGCAGATCGGTCTATATGGCAGCTATATCTAAATATAGTTCGATCAGAACCATAATTAGGTCGAGTTTCAGCGAAATCGGGTAATAAATAAAGCTTTTATGGCCTTCAGTTCCTTTGTCGGGAGATCGGTCTATATGGCAGCTATATCTAAATATGGACCGATCTAATCCATATTTAGGTCAGATGTCGGGAGGCTTAAAATAACCCACTGTTTTAAATTTCAGAGAAATCGGGTAATAAATAAAGATTTTTTGGTCTTCAGACCCTTTATCGGGAGATCGGTCTATATGTCAGCTATATCAAATATGGACCCATCTAATCCATATTTAGGTCGGATGCCGGGAGACTTCAAATAACCCACTGTTTGAAATTTCAGCGAAATCGGGTAATAAATAAAGCTTTTATAGTCTTCAGACCCTTTATCGGGAGATCGATCTATATGGTAGCTATAGCTAAATATAGTCCCATCTGAACCATATTTGGGTCAGTTGTCGGGAAGCCTTAAACTACTCACTGTTTCAAATTTCAGCAAAATCGGATGAAAAATAAAGTTATTATGGGCATTAGACCCGTTATCGGAAAATCGGTCTATAAAGCAACTATATCCAAATATAATCCGATTTGGCCCGTTCAAGAACTTAACCAGCGTGCATCAAAAAGACGTATCTGTGCCAAATTTCAGCTCAATATCTCAATTTTTGAAGCCTCTTGAGTGATTACAACAGACGGACGGACAGACACACGGAAATCGTTAAATCGTCTTATAATTTTACGATGATCTGAAATTGATATTGCGAACGGAATGACTAAATAAATATACCTATCCTACGATGAGGGTATAACAAGTAAAAGCATGCTAAGTTCGGCCGGGCCGAATCTTGTGAACCCACCCACCCATGGATTCTGGATACCAAACGTCTGTCAAACCAGCAAAAATTAAAGCTTCTAGGAACCGAACCAGGATTATCGAGAGACCGGTTTTCATGGGAGTTATAAAAGGTTATAGACCGATTTGAACCGTTCTTGGCACAATTGTTGGAAGTCATAACAGAACACCATATGCAAAATTTTAGCCAAATCGGACAAAAATTGCGGCTTGTAAGGGCTCAAGAAGTCAAATCGGGAGATCGGTTTATATGGGGGCTATATCAAGTTATTGACCGATTTGGACCATACTAGGCAGAGATGTTGGAAGTTATAACAGAACACTACATGCAAAATTTCAGACAAATCGGACAAAAATTGAGGCTTGTAAGGGGTTAAGAAGTCAAATCTGGAGATCGGTTTATATGGAACCTATATTAAGTTATGGACCGATTTGGAACGTACTCGGCACAGTTGTTGTAAGTCATAAAGGAACACTGCGAACAAAATTTTAGCTCAATCGGACAAAAATTGCTGCTTCCAGGGGCTCAACAAGTCAAATCGGGAGATCGGTTTATATGGAAGCTATATCAGGTTAAAGATCGATTTGAACCGTACTTGGCAGATTTGTTGGAAGTCATAACAGAACACCATGTGCAAAATTTGAGCCAAATTGGACAAAAATTACGGCTTGTGAGGGCTCAAGAAGTCAAATCGGGAGATCGGTTTATATGGAGCTATATCAGGTTATGGACCGATTTGGACCGTACTTGGCACAGTTGTTCTTAGTCATAAAGGAACACTGTGAACAAAATTTTAGTTCAATCGGACAAAAATTGCTGCTTCCAGGGGCTCAAGAAGTCAAATCGGGAAATCGGTTTATATGGAAGCTATATCAGGTTATAGTTCGATTTGAACCGTACTTGACAGATTTGTTGGAAGTCATAACAGAACACCATGTGCAAAATTTGAGCTAAATCGGACAAAAATTGCGGCTTGTAAGGGTTCAAGCAGTCAAATCTGTAGATCGGTTTAAATGGAAGCTATATCAGGTTATGGACCGATTTGGACCGTACTTGGCACAACAGAACACCAAATTTTAGCTCAATCGGACAAAAATTGCGGCTTCCAGGGGCCCTAGAAGTAAAATCGGGATATCGGTTTATATGAGAGCTATATCCAAATCTGATCCGAAATGGCCCATTTTCAATCCCCAACGACCTACACCGATATTAAGTATCTGTGCCAAATTTCAAGTGGCTAGCCAGACAGACGGACGGACATGGCTAGTTCGAATCAGAATGTCAAGAGGATCCAGAAAATATATACTTGATGGGGTCGCAGATCAATATTTCGAGGTGTTACAAACGGAATGACTAGATTAGTATACCCCATCCTATGGTGGTAGGCATAAAAAAATTGATTCAAATTTGTTTTTCAAAAAAAATTCATGTTAAACTAAAACTCTGCACAGGGTCTTTCTTTGTCCATAGACAGGTTATATTCGAAAAGGGCAATATCGGACTATATCTTGATATAGCCCCCATATAGACCAATCTGGCGATTAAAGGTCATAGGCCCATAAAAGCCACATTTATTATCCGATTTTACTGAAATTCGAGACAGTGAGTTGTGTTAGGTCACTCGTTATTCTTCTTCAAGTTGGCCCAGATCGGTGCAGATTTTGATATAGCTGTCATATCGACCGATCTCTGGATTTAAAGTCTTGGGCCCATAAAAGGTGCATTAATTGTTCGATTTCTCCGAAATTTTGGACAATAAGTTGTGTTAGGGTCCTCTATATCCTTCTTGAAGGCGGTCTAGATCGATCTATGCTGGATATAGCTGCCATATAGACTGATCTCTCGATTTAAGGCGATAAAAGACGCATTTATTATCCGATTTGAAATGAAATTTGACACAGTGACTTAAATTAGGCTTTTTTGACATAGATATAGCTGCCAAAAAGACCAATATTGAACCAAAATTGAATAGTATGGTCTTAATCGGATTATATTTCGATATTGCTGCTATGAATGCATAAATAATGCATTTTTCGCCGAATTATGACGAAATGTGGTTTACATATATGGTGGATATCCACTCAATGTCCCTGCCGAATTTGGACCAAATCGGACCATATTTCGATATAACTGCCATGGGTGCATAAATAATGCATTTTCACCGGATTGTGACGGAAGGGGATTTACATATACTCCTGAAATAGTGGGTATCCACGACCGAAATGGTGCCTTTTTTTTGATTTCAACCAAAATTTAATGTTTATAGAAAACTAGCTATGCCCTGCCAGATTCGCTGCGCCTTCTTTTACTTTAAATAGAACAAAGTTATCCTTTGAATATTTAAACAGCTTTTAGTAAAATACCATGCTACGAAAATAGTATATGTATATCGCTTTCATATGATCTTAATTGGTCTATGAATTTGCTCGGAGGGTTTAGGGTCACTTAAGTTTGGATGTTGGATGTACTCCATTTATAAAAGACTATTTGAGCCCGATATTCTCATGGGGATTTTGGGAGTGGGAAGGCCTCCAGGGTGGTGGTTGGTGGGTTTAGGGGATGGTGTGGACCCTCTGAAACGAGGTCCCAAAAGTGGGTATGAATTTCGTTCTCTACTCCCAAATACCTTTAATTTGAGCTTCATATTGCCATGGTCGGTAAATATGTCCGATTTAGGGGTGTTTTGGGCGTTGGGGTGGTTTCCCAAACACATCATCCGACAATTGGATATGAGATACGTTTTCCGATCTAAATTACCTGTTATTTGAGTCCAATATTGTTGTGATTGGTCTCTTTATGTATTTCGTAGGTTTTGGGGGTGAGGCGTCCTCCCTAGGTACCCCATGCAAAATTTGGATAGCAAACCTTTATTTTAAGGTTGCTATAAGAGGTCACACAAAATTTCGTTTAAATCGCATCACCAAGATTTGGCGTTTACGAAAATTAGGGTTGGGGGGAGGGTCCAATTCATTTTTATATATAAGATTTCGTTGATGGTTAAAAAAAACTTCGAAATTTTAGTTTTAATTATTTTGTTTAACCCTTAGACCACATCCTTGGTACATATGTACCGATTTTGAACCCAATTTTGGTATATTATAGATAAATTCTAACAGCTAATGGGTCCGTGCGTGTGAAATAGGGTGGTGTCTAAAGTAGGGTACTGTGTTTTAATTGTGAAAAAAGTCAACAAAATATCTTAATTTTCCTAAACTAATTTACGACAAATTTTCTGCACCAACACAATCGTGCCATTATATTGCACTACGATCAATTTTGCCTAATTGCTATATTTAAGTCATTGCCCTAAAAAACATGAATTTTTCACACCTTTTTAATTTTTTTTTCTTCAATTCTTTAATATGGAGAGTTCCCACCCTAAGTGTTAAATTTGATTTTTTTTAGATTTAGTTATAAATCTGATATTCAAAAATTGCGCATTATAACGATATCTATAGCACAACAAAAATGTTGAACGATAAATTATTTTGTCATTCATTGTGAATAAATGCGTCTCAGCAATTCACAATTGGCAAATTTTATACGACAACCCTAGATGCAGCTGTTCTATGAAGGTAGTCATTGTGACTGAAAAGCATTCCAAGGGCCAATTAAGTAAACAACATTGCATTTTTACTATCTCTGCAATTTGTAGACTTTTTTATAAAAAAAAATTGTCCTTACTTTTGTCGCAAGGCATAGAATATGGCCCACTATAAAGGAGCAGCCAGTGAAGCGGGCCGTGCTGCCCAGCTTATGAAGAAGCGTGAAATACAACAGCAAGAAATTGAGTTTCGCAAGAAGAAAATTGAGGAGGAGCTAAAATTGGACAAAATTGAAAACAAATTTGCAACCCATTACGATGCCGTGGAGCAGCAACTCAAAACCTCCACCATTGGTTTGGTCACCTTGGATGAGATGAAAGCCAAACAGGAGGACATTGTAAGGGAACGAGAGAAAAAGCTAGCCCAGAAGATAGATGAAAAAGAGCGAGAGAAGCAAAGGGCCCTGGAAGCTATACAAGCTGAAAAGAATAAGCAAAAGATACAAATAAAGACATTGTCATTTAGTTTCAACGATGACGAGGAGGAGGCGGACGAGGACGACGATGATGAAGATGAAGACCAAGATAAGGAGGAACAATTGGAAATCAAACCGGAAAATTTCGTCAAACCCGACAAGAAAAAATGGACCGATTTGAAACCAGAAGACCTCAACACACTGCCAAAGAAGAGAATATGTAAAAATCCAGATGTGGATACCAGCTTTCTGCCAGATCGCGACCGAGAAGAGGAAGAAAATCGTTTGCGTGAACAATTACGCCAAGAATGGGTAATGCAACAGGCCACGCTCAAGGATCAAGAAATACCCATTACCTTCAGTTACTGGGATGGTTCGGGCCATCGTCGTAGTGTGGTCATGAAAAAGGGCAATTCCATATATCAATTTCTGCAAAAATGTTTGGAAGTTTTGCGCAAAGAATTCAATGAACTGAAAACTGTTATGGCCGATCAGCTAATGTATGTCAAGGAAGATTTAATATTGCCCCATCATTATACATTCTATGATTTTATTGTGACCAAGGCCAGAGGTAAATCTGGCCCTTTGTTTCAATTCGATGTTCACGATGATGTGCGGCTGATAAGTGATGCTTCAGTGGAAAAGGAGGAATCACATGCTGGTAAGGTGTTGCTGCGTCAATGGTATGAGCGTAATAAGCATATATTCCCAGCAAGTCGTTGGGAACCTTATGATCCCACAAAATCCTATGATAAGTACACAATTAAGGATAAAAAGAAATAGTAGCAATAATGGAATAAATAGAAGAGAAGTAATTGTGGAGTAAGAACAAATGTATGTGGTTTTTTCTGTTCATAACTCTAATTAGCCTACTTTTATAGTTTAAGATGTACGAGAACTTAGAAAAGCTATTATTGGTAATAATGGAAGATCCTGGAAGGAACTCTGCGACTAAGATGGGGTGCGTCCACAGGGATCTGGGTTTGAGTAGAGTGAGTCTGGCTGGTAGCTGTTTACTGCATCTGCTACCGTGTCTGCATGAGTGTTGTCTAGACCCGCTTGATATGCCGCGTGGTCTAGAGGTTATCTCTTCTAGCGCTGAACCTCACGCTCTAGATCAAGTAGATCTACCTTAAGGCTACTGCGCGGTGGATTCACAAGATGATGATTTGGATGGTCTTTGGGAAAACAGCCCAAAGACAAAACAGCCCGTGGTCAACAAGGTTTCTTTGTCTGCACCCCAAGTGCTGCCGGCAAGTGACTTGAGGACCTTGTTTCTACTTTTGATTTTATTGCAAATTGCTGTGGCATGTGGGGAGAATGTGTAAATTGCAAATTTTGCCCATGAACATTCCACTAAGGAACAGGGGCAAACGTCTCACATATCAATGAGTGCAGTCCGATTCAAGTTTTAAGCTCAATGATAAGGGACCTCCTTTTTATAGCCGAGTCCGAACGGCGTGCCGCAGTGCGACACCTCTTTCCAGAGAAGTTTTATATGGCATAGTACCTCACAAATGTTGCCAGCATTAGGAGGGGAAAACCACCGTTGAAAATTTTTTCGGATGGTCTCGCCAGGATTCGAACCCAGGCGTTCAGCGTCATAGGCGGACATGCTAACCTCTGCGCTACGGTGGAGAATGTGTAGGAGCTGTCAATTGTGATGCCAAGTATTTTGGGATACATTATGGTCCAAATCATTTCTCCATCGACCATCACAGTCAGCTCGGTATCCATCTCATCCGTATTTGTAGTGAACAATGTGGCTGAAGATTAGGTGGCAGATATATTCAGATTTCATGCAGCGAACTATGAGGCAAGTTCGTTGAGGTAGACGTTTAACCTATCGCAGATAGGGGCATAATGGCATGATCGTACAATCGTCTGCATATGATACGATCTCTATGCCGTCTGGAGGGAGTGGAATGGAGAATAGGTAGAGGTTAAACAGCGCCGGAGAAATCACCCGCCTTGGGCAACTCCCTGGTTCACTCTACGGCGCTTCGACTTGAATTCCATAAAATCCGGTACGTACAACCGGTTGAATTGGAATTGAGTCAATCTCATGGCAGCTGGTTGTACGTACCGGATTGACCCAATGAAGTTCTTCATCGGCAAGGGTTGCCGCCTCAGTATAGCACACTGCTACAACAACAACATGGAATTGACTGTTGTTATGTTATTCTTGGCTTACCGTACACTGAGCAGATGTCGACTTCAGTGTCTAAAATTAGTCAAGCCAAAACTTGCTCCAATGTGTACAAATATGAATTTTAGTGGAGATATGGTAGTATCCGAGCCTTTATGTAGCAAGTGATAGCTTTGTTCCTAAACTAGCTGCTTAATTCAAGTAGAAAATATGCTTGGCATGGTTTTATTATAAACTTAATGTCGTACATTCCGTTTATGGCGTTTATCTCCATTTGTTGCCTGACCCACTTTAACAAGGACTTGTTCGACCTTTTCGAAGGCGGAAGTTACTGCTCTGAATGACCGACTTAAAATATCGATGTCGTTGGCCTAGGCGAGCATCATTGTGCGATGTCTAGTCACACCTTTGGCGTCGTGTAATTCTTCGAAGAAGTCTCACTCATGTGTCTATTATGAAAGGTCTTTGTCTGAATCTTAAACTTGCTGTTAGACTAAAGGTTGCAAATGACAAAGGCTGGAACATTGAGATCCAATCATTGCTGTCACAAGAAGCTTAGCTACCGGGCGTCCACAGGATGCTGATAATGGAATGCTTCGTACGAAGTACCTGCAACGGCAGTCGCGGACAATCATCTGTATCGAGCGGAGAGTCACAGTGAGAGGCCTGGCGTCACCGGCTCTTGCACAAACACTGAATGCCTATGATGCTCGATATGACAGGGCTTTTAAATAGCCAACAGCCTGTTCTTGAGGTGATAGGTCCTTGGGACCGGAACGAGCTTGCTCACCTAAAGGAGCTTGACGAGGATCGCCACCTCCAGATGCAAATGTGACTACAACAACAACAACATCATATATGTACATACTTTTCGTTGCATCCTTCCCATCGCACTACATGGTATTCTATGTCAAAAGGTTAATCAAAACTAGTAATCTTCCTTAAAATAAAAGTGAAATAATCTTTATTGACTCTTTCATACAGATTTTGTTCATCATTCCGTTTCTATAAAATAGTAAAAGAAAAAAAATTATTGGGTGTTATCCAAGAACTTTAATTAGCTGCTTATTGTCCTGCTGCTTTTATAATCTCTGCTCAAAACCACACCGTCATCTCATCTACCAACGATACTCCTCTATCCATTTGCCAATTATATTCTTTTCTCTTTGTCTCGCTTGTATCACCGATCTGGGGTCATTGGGATTTGAAGCCCTCAAATCTAGATGATGGGCTCCCTCGGGTATTATAATTATATGTATAGCCTCATTGTCCGTTTGTAGAACGCCACCACCACTCCAGGGATCCAATAGGCCATTGCTAAAAATAATATTGGATATATCACGAACATTCTTGCCGCCATAACGCAGGGTAATGTCATTTAGCTTAGGTTTCACATGAAACTTTTTCATACAATTTTCGGTGTATTCCTTAAAATTCCATTCCTTGACACGGAACATGGTTTCCGGAGTGGAGCACATGGGCATTACCATTTGATTGCAGGTCTGAATCTCCCAGGCATCGCCACCTATGGAGTTAGGATCAAAAGCCGATTTGTAGTCCAAGCATTTGGCCGCACCCGTGAAATTGAAATAAACATTGATGGCCTGTTTCATGGCATCCAATAGCTTATCTCCCGTCTCCAGAGTTTGCAAGTAAGAACAGAATTGCCTTACAGGATAAGGAGGCAGCGGACTTAGAAAATCATTTGCATAGGGATAGTTGGCCATGGCCAAATTTGCATAGACATCCTCCAAATAGTCCATAAATTTGTTAAGATCATCCTCAACCTTAATGGCATCGCAAAAGACAAAGGCCTCATTGAGTTTCTTTTTGCCCTCGTCGCTGGCACTCAGTTGTTTAAATAAATCCCATGATTTTCTTATATTTGCACTACATGTACCGTCCTTAAATGAGTTGGCAAAAATGGAAGTAGTAATTCTTGAAAATATATCACATGACGTCAATCCATCAAATTGACGCACCGGTGCTGATGCTGCCAAAGCCCCATACACCAAATGGGGATATTTCATGCGAAACCAAGCGGACAGCATGCCGCCATATGAACCACCAAAAGCAATAACTGGACCATATTTGTTCTTCTCTTGCAAATCCTGGATTAAGTCAGCAAAATCTTCCAAAACTTGTTCCACACTCAGATAGCCATAGTTGAGTGGTTGTGTGGCATTAAAAGTCATATTGCCAAAGGGCAAGGATTTGCCATAATAACGATGCTCGGCAAATACCACACATGCCCTATAGCTTTGGGCCAACTCCCACATGAAGCCAGTGTTCTTGGCAAATGTCTCAATGTCACCTTCATTGCCGGTATAGAAAAATAGTGGCGACTTAACATTTTGTTTATCCACATAGCTGTCATTGATCAAATAGCGCAGCTTAAACGAAGTATTTAACACGAAATTGAAATGGTCCAGGGGCACCTCGAATTCCTTTGTTTCATAATGATACGTAGCTTGACCATAGCCATACGAGATAAGGGTCAAGAAGATGATTACTATACTAGAGATGGTTGTTGTTTTTGTTGTTGTTGTGAAATAGCACAAACTAAACGCCCGCTTTGATGAACTAAACATCGTATTCGGTTGACTGCCGGGAGAGTAATGTTTATTTTGTACTTAGCCGATCAATAGCAGAGGCATAGGGATGCCAAAACAGAAAACCAGCTTAAGATACAGAGAAAATTTTTAACCCTCAAACAGGGATGCTAATTTTGATACTTTTATTGATAATTTTTAAATCGTAAAAGTACCACGGCACCCGTTTGGAACCTTTTTCGAAAGTTTATATTGTCTATTATATTCCTACGATAACTCAACAAAGGAAAAAGTTAAATTTCCATAACCCGCTGGTCATTTTCGCAAATATATGAATTAAAACCCCGTTTACACTGATCATTAAATCCGGATTTAAGACCCTCGTCAGGTGATTTTATACAGGGAAAACAGATGATCGATTTTAAGAGCAGTATAAACGGGGTTTTATTATACCTGCACAGTTTTGTGCGGTAGTTTTAGGCAAGGCCAACAAGTTATAAACATTTGAATGTAATATCTATACCAATGAGATAAGCGATGTTTATAACAACAACTTAGATCGTAAAATAGTCATGCAGCGGCTACGGACACTGTGTTATCATTGAAACAATGCTCCATGTTCCAGGCACATTGCCGTTTTTTGATGAAAAGTATTGTGCTACTATTCCTGATAAGAACTATGAAATCCCTGGTCATGTGGTGGCGATGTTCATCAAGCTCCTTTAGGTGACCGAGCTCGTCAATCCCATGGTAGCCGGTTGTACGTATCGGATTGACCCGATGGATTCCTTCATCGCCAAGGGCTGCCGCTTCAGTGTACAACACTGCTACAACAACAACAACTAAGCTCGTTTCGGCCTAAAGGACCGATTGCCGTGGGAACAGGGTGGCCATTGGTAATTTAAAGGAGATAATAACTCGCCTTGTTATATCGAACATCATAGGCACTCAGTATTGAGATTCTCCGCTCGATACCGCTGATTGTTTGCGACTGCCGTTCCAACTACTCCGTATGGCCACTATCCGCAACCTGTGCACACGCTTGTTAGCTCGCAGCTAAGCTTTTCGTGACAGCAATGAACAACACATAGATCGGCCCTCAATGTTCCAGCTTGTGTGGTGCTCACAGCTATCCCGTGCCGGGAAAATCTCTGTTAATAGACGTTACGTAGCATTCTCTACGGATGGATCCAAACTAGACGACCAGGTGGGCTTTGGTGTTTACTCTACAAACCAGGAACGATGATATCGAGTAGATTGCCCCACCACTGTAGTGTGTATCAAGCGAAGATTCTTGCATTTAAAAAAGTGATGGAATGGCAAAGATATAATGTCATAACGACGATTGGCATAAATAGCTTCTCAGACAGCAAGGCAACCCTTAAATTTCTGGGGAACATATTATTAAATTCAAAAACCGCACTCGACTGTCGCAGAGCTCTCAACGAGATAGCTGAATAGTTCAAAATTCATGGACATTTTAAAGCATTAAAGCTTGCGACACAAGGAACTAGCTAACACATACCAGAGGAACTGAAATCTGTGGGTATGCCTCCAGTGATATGAAAGCTAAATCTTCAGGATCAGGCTCGTAGGGCAACGCATGATAGATGGTCACAAAAGGGGGATTGTGAACATACCAAAATTTTGTTTCCTGGACTTGAAGAGGTCTACCGCTTTACTATCGCTGGCAAGAACAGACGTCTCAGTCATTGTGTCCGTCATGACAGATCACTGTCTGATGGAAAAACATGCTGACAGACTGAAGAGTGCAAGTAACGACTTATGCAAAAGCTCTGGAGACCAAAGTAGAACTCATTGTGGAAAATTTTAGCCAAATCGAATAAGAATTGCGATCCTTGGTGGCTCAAAAATTAAAATAGGGAGATCCGTTTATATGGGAGCTGCGTCAGGCTGTAGTTCGATTCAGACAATATTTGACGCGTATGTTAAAGGTCACAGGAGAAGCCGTTGTACACAATTTCGGCCAAATCGGAAAATAATTGCGACCTCTAGAGGGTCAAGAAGTCAAGGTCCCAGATCGGTTTATATGGCAGCGTTAGCAGGTTATGAACCGATTTGAACGGAACTCGGCACATTTGAATTGAACGGTACTCGTCGCAGTTGTTAAAAGTCACAACAAAACACCTCATGCTAAATTTCAGCCAAATCGGATAAGAATTGCGCCCTCGATTGGCACAAGAAGTCAAGATTCAAGATTGGTTTATATGGCAGATATATCAGGTTATGGACCGATTTGAACTTTACTTAGCACAGTCGTTGGAAGTCGTAACGAAACACGTCATGCGAAATTTCAGCCAAATCGGATAAGAATTGCGACCTCTATTGGCTAAAGAAGTCAAGATTCAAGATCGGTTTATATTGCAGCCATATCAGGTTATGGAGCGATTTGAACTTTACTTAGAACAGTCGTTCGAAGTCACAACAAAACACCTCATACAAAATTTCAGCCAAATCAGAAAAGAGTTGCGCCCTTAGGTGGCTCAAGAAATCAAGACCCGAGATCGGTTTATATGGCAGCTATATCAGGTTATAGGCTGATTTCAACCATACTTTGTACAGTTATTGGAAATCATAACCAAACCCTTCAAGCAAAATGAATCGCGCCCTCTAGTGACTCAAGAAGTTAAAATCCAAAATCGGTTTATATGGCAGCTATATCAAAACATGGACCGATATGGTCGATTTACAATTCCAACCGACCTACACTAATAAGAAGTATTTGTGAGAAATTTCTTTACTCCTTCGAAAGTTAGCGTGCTTTCGACAGACAGACGAACGGACGGAAGGACAGATAGACGGATGAACATGGCTAGATCGACTTAAAATATCATGACGATCAAGAATATATACACTTTATAGGGTCTTAGACGTATATTGCGAGGAGTTGCAAATAGAATGACGAAATTAGTATACTCCCATCCTATGGTGGAGGCTATAAAAATGTAGGCCGCATAATAAAGGAATATCCATTATTGAAAATTATGAACTTTTCACTGCATTAACATAGAGAGCTCAACTTGAAAAGGTATTTGGAATTTTATTTTCATATCACAGCAGCAATAGCTTCTATCCATTTTTTTACGAAACTTTTATCTACGGCACTGTTTAACCTCTACCTATCCTCCATTCATGAGGTCCAGTGCTGCAAGAGAGATCCTCTAGATCAAGCGGATTTAGACAACATTCATGCACCACACACGGAAGCAGATGCGATGAATAGCTACCGGATGAATGCGGTCCTTTGAGAACGACCGCCTCCCATTGCTGGTCCCCCGGCAAACCAGAGTAGTTCTGGCAGATGCAGCAGCCTCAATTCCATTAGAAATTTAGGATTGATGACAACGTACAGATGTATGTCCCGATTTTGACCTGGGACCACACGACACGTGTCACCTGTTTAACTGCCCAGTCAGACCCACTTGTCACAGACCCAGATCCTTTCTGGACGCATCCCATCTTCCAGTTGTAGCCACAATTGTATGTGGAGGTGGTAATCCTTGTCAAGCTCCTATAGGTAAGCAAGCTCGTTCCGCTCAAGAGGACCGATCGCCGCGGGAACATGGTGGCCATAGGTTTTTTAAAGGCGCCAATAAGTTGCCTTGTCATATCGAGAATCATAGGCACCCAAGATTTGTGCAAGCCGGTGCCGTCCGGCCGCTCACTGAGACTCTCTGCTCGATATCGCTGATTGTCCGCTACTGCCGTTGCATCTACTCCGTATGGAGCATTCCTCTATCCGTAACCTGTGGATGCGCCCGGTAGCTAGCAGCTAAGCTTCTCGTGACAGCTATGAGCACCACGCAGATCGGACCTCAAAGTCCCAGCCTGTGTAGAGCTCACAGCTATGCTGTTCGATCTTAGTTGCAGATTTCCTGGATCTGGATACTCAACAGAATCAAGCAGACTAAAGATAGAACGCAACACACTGCTACAACAAAAAAAAACAAAGTCAAAGTCCCAGCCAGTGTGGAGCTCACAGCTATGCTGTGCCATCTTAGTTGCAGATTTCCTGGATCTGGATGCTCAACAGAATCAAGCAGACGAAAGATAGAACGCAACACACTGATACAACAACAACAATAACTATTTTCTTTTAATTCATACTTTCAGCCTCATCAAAGAAGTTGATTTAGAAATATTTCCCCCATTGTGATGCTGCCCGCTATTTTAGATTTCTTAAAATAAAACAAATTTCAAAATTGTTTTTCCACCTCTTAATATCCTCAATAAAAAAGGAGACACAGCAGGCGACGACGTGCCATAGAAAACCATCACTTCCTACAACAATTGCCTTTACGCTCCGTAACGATTCTAGTTCACATCGGCTAAAAAACGTCAAACTTGTCGACATTCATAGAGAAAAACAATCAAACTGCTACAACAACAGCAATGACGCTTTTTGTTTCCCCAGCGATTAGGTCTATACACCACAACGATCTTGTTGCCAGAAGAGAGCCTACCAAACATCAGTACTTCCACATGCAAGTATGTACATGGCTACAACAACATCAAAGAAGTTGTTCATAACTCACCTATTGCCAATTGTTGCCAACTAACCTTAAAAAAATTTACTTGTTGTTGTTGCTGTTGCATCGTAAGGTTTGCAAGACGGCCGACTGCTCTAGTGTTAGTCGGACATAGTCAAACACAAAAAAAATAACCATACAATATAAACACAAAAATGTTGGTGTACTTACAAAGCACGAACGTCTCCTTCTCTTGGAGCTACTAAGCCAGCATATCGACCCTTGATAATGATCACTTTTCATGCACATACACATATTTAAAACTCTCTTAACACTGATACACATTCTAGCGGATTTCGTATAAGAAATATGGTGGGCACACATTGGGAAATTAATTTCTTTTACAAGCGAACACTGATTTCAATTACTTCATTTAAGGGCAACACTCGCACACTCTTGGAAACATAATGTGCTCATTCTAACGGACTACGAACAAGAAACATATCGAGCACACATTGGAAATTTAACTTTATTATTTTGCAAACATTTATTCCAATTAACAAATTTAAGAAAAACACTCGCGGTAACATGTTACGGGACGCGGTTTCCATATAATAAGACGAGAAATTTCGATTTTTCACTATGCTCAACAAGACAAATGGAATTGCCTTAAATTTATAGCTTTTTCTGCCGCAATGCAAATATACACTTGACGATTTTTGCAAAAACACTTATTGAAACACTATTCGCGACATTTTCCAATTAGAATTGCAAAGATTTCCCATTAAAACACTTGATTTTAGCAATTCTTTTTAGATTTTCACAAATGAACATCCGTCGCCTAGAAAAACGCGCCAAAACTGAGCCACCAAGCTTCTTTGCAAATTTTAATAAGGCATTGTATTGTATGTGTTAGAAAGAGATAGCATACATCAGGTAGGAAAGACATAAAAGGAAATGCAGAACAATTCCAATTAGTAATAGCGTATCGCACGGCTTTTGTTGTAAAGGGTTTGCGATAACATATCGATAGCAATACAATTTCTGCCAACACTGACTAGGTAGGAAACAGGAAAGGATGTTAAAATTATTGTTTAAAAGACTTATTTTATTAATTTTAATGCTGGCTTCTGTATTGCAGCCATAATTGAATAAATTAATAAACCATAATACCAACAATTGCATATCCGAGTATAACAAACTTCTTTATAGTATAAATTTATATATTTGTTATCGAGTCAACGCAATTATTTTGATTTTTTGAAATATCTACATTCAATTATAATGTATTAAACAAAAAACTAATTATTAAAAACAAATTAATTTATTTGCAATCCTCCACATAAATGGCAGCCCTTATGAATCGAGTACCATCATCGAGTACTCCATAACCAAAACGTCTCAACTACTTATTATGGCAATAACAGTGCCAGGCAAATAATTAAGCAGCGCCGTTTACATAAATTTGGTTATTAGTATTCCCATAAGAATTTGGAATTCTCTAAGGCAAGTAGGAAACTTTATTTCCTTTAGGAATGAAGTTAATAATGCTATAAACGTATGTAAACCATGAAATCTATTTATCACTTAACCTGCGTGAGCATACTTTTCTTTTCAAAAGCCCTCCGCTTCTATGCCGACGGCTCGTGAATTTGTTGATAATCGGCCGTCTTCATATTCACCGGCTTGCTGTATTGCTTTCCAATCATCTGCTGCTAGTCTTTTCTCATTCGTCGGCTGATAAACATACGGGGTTTCGCAAATTGCCGTGTACACGGCGAGCCTCGATACCGATAAACCGATAATTCGATTATTTTCTTATTAGAATTACACAGTGCCATAACATACTACATACACACACAGTCAGTCCTTTGCAAGCAAAAGTGAAAAATAAAAAATAACTTAAGTTATAAAGTGTATTTTGTGAAATACAACGTAAATGCAATAAATTATCTGTTAACAGTGTGGTGTTCGTGGAAAATATGTGAATAATCTAAGTTTTCACTGATAAAAAAGTCAATCAAAGTTATCATGTACCCCTTAAAGGGATGACAAAACGAATTCGTTGTCATTTTGTTACAGAAAAAGTTAGCTGCCCTCACACAAGAAAAAAGCAAGGGTGGGGTAATGGGAATGTTTATCATTGATCAAACTCTTGTTGGAGTAGTAGTGTTATATTCTCAAGTGTTTCGTTTCACTAAATAAACAATAAGAATTTCGTTCGAGCAGCAGCAGCAGCTAACCGACCGACCTTCCAGCAAGAGGCAGCGACATCTCTGTTAATGTTCCAAGACCTACGCATTCAACAAAATTCGAGGTAAGTTGTGCATTTTCCATTTTTCACATTAACTTCTGTTATGTAGGTGGTATCTATTGTTCTCATCATCATCTTCAACAAGGTAAATCCTAAGATTGCTAGTATATAGTGGGTACCATTTAGTTTTTGTGGTTTTGTTTCTTCTTTTTTTTTTGTCCACAGTGCATTTTGTGTTAAACAACAACAAATACAGTTTTTTATATTATTGCCTGGAGTGGTTAAGGGCTATTTGACAATTGTTTATTATGAGGGTAGCATCGTTTTATTAATCGCAAACATTTTTTTTTTGGCCAGCCGCACACATTTTGGAAGTGAAAAATCAATAAACGTTTCTTATTTGTATACACAAACCAAACAGTGCCATTTTCTTCTTCCTCCCCGCTTTGCCTTTTCTTCGTCTATTCCTGTTATGTTATTCTTTCTTGCAAACATACGCACATACAAAATTTTACAATTGGCAAGCTGATTCCCTGATGGCCCAGGGTTACCATAAGTTTTTGCAATTTTTGCTGGTTAAAAAAAAAAATATATATATTAATATCATATATTTTTATATTTTGGAATTTATTTAAGAAGAATATTTATAAAAAAATTGCGAAAAACACTTTGCATTTCTAAAAAACTTCTGTTTTTTAAATTCGCCCCCTATCTGCACTTTTTGCCGAAAGTTTGATTGATATGGAGAAATTTGCAAGAGATCACTAGTTCTGATAAGACTGGAAGGAGATGCCAACAGATATATATATTTGGTTTTGTATCAGCATGGACCAACTAGTAACCCTGGTCAAATGCAAACTTTCCCATGAAAATTCCATTAAGGAATAAGGGCAAAATTTTTACATAACAATTATGCTGTCCGATTCAAGTTTAAGCACAATAATTGTGACCCTGTTTTTCAACTTTGAAATTTGGGTAAAAAAAAAAACACCCTAGCAACTTTCAACTCGTGTATCTTGTACTCCTCCTGCTAACCTGCATATATATTCTTTAATAATATTTAAAGTATATATGTTCAGTTTTTGACTGCCTGACCATAATACGGTGCTGCACCCTGCACAGGATAGCTCACCACACAGGTTGGAACTATGAGGTCCAATCGGTGCCGTGCCTATAGCTGTCACGAAAAGCCTAGCTGCAAGCTACCGTGCGTGTCCACAGATTACGGACAGTGGAATGCTCCATATGGAGTAGCTGCAACTGCATTCGCGGACAATCGATATAGAGATGAGAGTCTCAGAAAGAGGGCGGGTGGCACTGGCATTTGCACAAATACTGGGTGCCTATGATGCTCATTATGACTAGGCGAGTTAATGGCGCCTTTAAATAACCAATGACCACCATGTTTCCGCGACGATCGGTCCTTTGAACAGCAACAAGCTTACTCACCTACAGGAGCTTGACAAGGATCGTCACTTCCACACTTCCAAATGTGGTAACAACTACGGTTCTGCAGGCGGAAATAGGGCGATCACGGAATGCCTGCGGTGGTGTGGTGTTAACGCGAAGATGTCGAGTTTAAACATCTTTACGGCCATCAGGGCAAGAACAACCAGTAAGGTCGCGAAAAGTCTTGGAGTGTAAGAAGGAAATTAAACCCTGGCACGATCCGCGTCGTTTGCGTTCCGGACCATAACGGAGAAAGAAGAAATGAAAGGGCGTCTGCGTCTGATTTGGCGGTGGAGGCCAGAGCACGGCCGTCAATAAACTTGATTAACCCGAATTTTTTCGGGTTAATCTGGGTGGTCTACCAACGCGCATTTAACATTGTGGACCAGCGAAACGGTCAATAGGACGACGAATATCCTATGGGGAAATCCAGATTGTGAGAAGGCGAGAAAAGGGACACATAGGACTACAAGCTTAATTATACAAAATAGGTGCGGCAAGTGATAGCTTGTGTAGGGCATGTGGGGAAGATGATGAAACTTTGGAGCATCTCCTATTTCATTGCCCGGCTTTCGCGGCTAACCGACATCGCCACTTAGGTGACAGACATGAACCAACTTAGGGGCGTGGTATAGGAAACAATTAGGGAATTTGTAAGTAGCACGGATTCTTGACTTTGATTTTAATTTTTGAGATTATTTTTAAGTATTTAGAGCGCGCAACAAATCGGCTTGTTGCGCAGGTTTAGGTGTATATCCATAGTAGCATGGAGCGGATTAATACCCGCACCCTCTTTTTAACCTAACGTAATATTAAACGCCACATCGCTGGCGTTCTGATGTGCTATGAATTCTGAGTTAACGGCATAACGGACTATGTATCAACCGGATTTTTCTCTGTTAATTAATTGGACGTTGTTTTCCTATGGATAGAGTTCTCTGCTTGAAGCATTCCTGTTCCAGGTTGAATTGAGCAATGGTTATAGCAGTCTTCTTTGATTTCCAAGCAATATATTGTAGTACGTTTACATTGGCAACTAAATCCATATTTATGGCCTTTTCGAGATTTAAGTGCTAAATCCTATGTTTTTTTGCAGGTTTTACTACACAAAAATAAAGCAAAAAAATTTTTGCAGGATTTATTTTTAAATCCCAAATAAAATCGATTTCAGGGCTGAATAGTCGATAAAAGTACTACAATATGCAACTCTTTCAAGAATTGTGTATGGATGTGTGTAATATGCTCATTCATGTATACGCATGTACGCTCGTGTAAACGGACGGGATTTTTTTTTTTGGATTTAGTTAAATCCAGATCATGAAAATATCAATGTACATGTGCTATTGGGATTTGGACGAGTGTATCGTCTTTCTGGTCTTCGCAAACTTGAAGGCCCTAAATACTAATCCAATTTACGTTGATAGTTATATAATTTTTTGTTTGTGTTTTTGGATTATTCGATTAATCGTTTATTCAAAAATTCAAGTGCAATGATTAACCGAACAAGGCCGAAAGAGGTTAACGGATAATCGCTTAATATGTCTAATAAAACAACACGATATATTTTTTGAGATCTTATCCTTCAAATATTTCTCATATATGTATGTATATCGATTTGAATTGTTGATCTTCCATTTTAAACTAAAGCAAAATGATCTCATCCCAATCGAAAGAATTTTTACCCAGATAGGGCGCAAATGAGCGAAAACAAGTAAAAGCGAGCTAAGTTCGGCCGGCCGAATCGTATATACCCTCCACCAGAGTGACTTAAGAAGTAAAATCGGGTGATCGGTTCGCATAAAGCTATATCAATTTATTTCGCCTAAATCGGGTAAGAATTACGCCCTCTACATGATTATTCGATTAAAAGTTTATTTGAAAATTCAAGTGCAATAATTAACCAAACAAGGCCGAAAGAGGTTTACGATTAATCGTTTAATCTTTCTTTTACATAAAATTCAATTTGTGTTTGTTTGTCGGTGTGTTTGTTTGTTCCGTATAGACTCAAAAACGGCTGAACCGATTACCTTGAAATTTTCACAGATTGTGTAGGTTGGTCTGGAAGGAAACATAGGCCAAATAATTTTTTGATATCGGGAAAGGGGCGGACACTCCTTACCCCAAAAGTACTACCCAAACATAAAAGTGGACCGATCGGGTCAATATGGGATTCAAAAGAAAGGTATTCAAGAGTAGAGTACGAATTGCATAACAAAAGTTGGGTCCAAGTCCTGGGACGGCCGCCCCAGCACCATAAAAATAGGTTTATTTGACGATTATGGAAATATGGGTATGAAATGAAAAGTATGCGGGAGTAGATAACGAATATGGCATATCGTGCGCCCAAAATGGGCACATTAGCCAATCACGGATATATGGGACTCGGTTTCTTTGTACCGTATAGACTGAAAAACGGCAGAACCGATTTTCTCGAAATTTTCGCAAGCTGTGTAGGTTGGCCTGGAAGGAAACATAGGCTATATAATTTTTCGTTGTCGGATGGGGACGGACCCTCCCGACAATATAGGCGACGTTCGGGACAATATAGGTATCAAATAAAAGGTATTGAAAGGAAAATACGAATATGATATCAAAATTTGAGTCTAAAAATCCATCGGGCCGCCCGAACCCCAAAACTCCCCCAAACAGACATATTGGACGTTCATTTCAATATGCTGCCCAAATGAAATGTTTTCGGGAGTAGATTTCGAACCTGGCATACAAAATTAGATCGAAGTATCTAATCCATCAGACCCATTATGACCATAAGATAATTGGCTAAACCAATTTTCTTAAAATTTTCATAGATTGTGTACTTTTGTCCGGAAGGAAACTAAGGCTATAAAATTTTTAGATATCGGGTGGAGACGGACCTTCCCCCTTACCCCAAAAACACCACCCAAATGAAAGGTATTGGAGACCAGAAAACGAATATGGTATTCAATTTTACGTCCAAATACCCAGCGGGACCCCTCCAAACCCAAAACTCCTCTAAACAGATATATTCGAAGTTCATTTTCATGTACTCAAATGAAAAGTATTAGGCAGTAGATTACAAATATGGCATACAACATTAGGCGCATTCAGGGCGAAGTGTCCCCACCCTAAAAAGATATTAGAGAGTTAAAGAATGCGCTGCGGAGCGGGCCCGGTTTGATTGCTTTGACGCTTTGATTGGGTTTAGACTCTCAAGTAGAGTCACACTCATCACACCACCACACACCCACACCCCAATGGCGACCTCTTTTGCCATACTCTTTCTCTCGCGCATACCATTCACCTCTAGCACTCTCACCACTCATCTCCCACCAATTTGCTGTGTTTCTGCTTCTTCTTTTATTTTTTTATATTCATTTGTTGAAAACTAATTCCTCATTTTCATGGATTTTTCTTTTCCGAAAATTAATTTTCATATATATTCTGCATATCTCTGGAAAAATATCTTTTGATTGATACCAATTTCATTAAAATCCATTCTGTCGTTTGGCCGTTATATGTACCACAAACTTGCCTTTATACAACCCACCTACTGTATATGACCTGTAGTTATTAAATGGTTTGCATTGTTGTGCAGTCTCGTGAAACATATATAAACAACAACAACAATTATGCAAATGCCTCGTACGCCAAAGCCGAGGTTTAAGGAATTGGCTGACCTACATGCCAAGTAGGGACACGCACATCACACACCCTCAGCTAAGTAGTGAGACACTTTCTCTCGCATCATTTATTTCTCTTACTCTCACCACTAATACACCCACTAAGGTCTTTACTTTCACATCCACAACGAATGCTTTAGAAAAACTTACTCTACTTTAATTGGCTATGACAGAATATTTCTTCCACTGGCCGAACGTAGAATAGCGTTCCAAGCGCCTCGACCTTCTGCGCTCATTCTAAAATCTCTGACACCAAGTTTCGAGGTGTCTCCCACAACTTGATCTTTCCATCGGGCTTTTGGTTTTCCCGGTTTGCGTGTACCACTGTGTTTGCCTTCAAAAGACTTCTTTGCTGGAGCTTCTTCATCCATTCTGACAACATGACCTAGCCAACGCAGCCGTTGTATTTTGATGCGTGTAACTATGCTATCGTCGTCATACAGCTCATACAGCTCGTGGTTCATACGTCGTCTATATTCTCCGTTATCGCAAACTGGTCCATATATTTTACGAAGAATCTTTCTCTCAAATACTCCAAGCACTGCCTCATCTGCTTTCACAATTAGTTCCTGCTTATTGAAAATTAGTTCCTAATTTTCATGGCTTTTCTTTAAGGAAAATTACTTTTCATATATATTCCTCCCTTCTCTGGAAAAATATCTTTCGATTGATCCTAATTGCATTGAAATTCATTCAGGCGTTCGTGCGTAATGTGTACCAAAAAATCTCCTTTATAAAACTCTTGGCCGTTTAATAATATACATATGTATGTATATATATATATGACGTTAAAACAACTCTGATGGAGATAAGTGCTAATATTTGATAAAACTTTTGGTTAACCAAGGAAACGTATTTTTACTTGATAAAACAATAGAATGTTTATTGTTTTATCCTTTTTAAATTTAAATAGGCAATATATATGTATGAATATGCCACTTTATACATTTCGACCACAATAAAATATTCTCTCAACTACTTTTAAGGTCGTTGTTCTGGATGACAACATTTGTTTATGCAAATATTTTTTATTTTCTCTTTCTCTCACTATGCTTAATTGAAGTGTGTATGGACATCTGTATGGTTTGTACGAACAGGCTACTATATAAAAAGCACATTGTGCATATACATCTACAACTACAACTGTACATACATACGTAAAAAATATGTAAATTTTTTCTTTTGTTTTGAGAAATTACTTGCCATACCTATGAAGGCGACGGGCCCTAAATTTTGGTTTAGCCATGTGAACGGACGGACCACCACTCGCACATTTATTAATTACAACATTGTTGTATATCAACTACTACTTACTTACTATAGGTACTTTGCCTTTGGGCTAAATAAATGTACTTTAATACTGGGCCTTTTACTTTTGTTGTCTAAAAAACACAAAACAAAATTTAGTGGGTAACATTACAGTTGGTAGTCTCATTTGTTTCTTGTTTTTAATTTACATAAGATTTTGAATTAATGTCGCGCTGGGTATTTTTGGTATAGTGCTTTTTTTCTCTCATTACATTTTGTTTATGGCTCTCTACTTGAATTCTTCAACAATGTATGTATGTCTAGCTAACTGGCTGGCTGACTGTGGCTAGTTTTTTTTTATTTGCGTGTTGTTGTATTTTGTTTCAGACTGCCTTTAAAACGCCAACGACCGCCACAATAACAACAATGCGCCCAACAGTAATAGCGCCTAACAGAGATAATTTAAATTTTGCCGGTTGTTGGAGATAGTCAGTCCGCATGGACGCACGTACTCACTCAAAGATTACTATAAAATATTGGCGAGTGTTCTTGCCCACCAACAAAGTTTTCATCATTAGGCAAAAATAAAAATAAAGAAATAAATGAATTTTATGTGCCTTTGGCAGGGTGACCAATTTGGCTCACTCTTTTGGGCTTTTCAACCAATGAAGTAATTTTTTGTTGGTTTAATTTAATTTAAATTAATCACTGCACTGACTAATATGTCAAGAATTTGAAGATTGTAACAATGTGAGTCCCTTGTTTTAACGTAATCTAATCTAAATTATAATCTAATGGGAAATAATAAGTCCAAGTGGGTTGGTCAACATTCAACATTCTCTTTCAGTGTAGTAGTAAGTAAATTTTAGACAATTAAGGAATTACCTTAAAATTAAGATGATTTGAAAAAAGTGGAATGGTAAAGCCTTTTGATTTTCGAAATTGATAAAAATGCAAATTTTTCAATGAAGATCCCTTTAAGGACCTGCTCGGAGTATGTTGTTCTGTCACTTAAAAACTTAGCTCAATCATAAGGAACTTGCTTTCTTAAGTCAAATCCATAGAACCTAAGGCTAAATTATGCCAATTCGTAAATAATAATCAATCCCATGGCAGCCGGTTGTACGTACCGGATTGACCCGATGGAATGCTTCATCGGCAAGGGCTGCCGCCTCAGTGTACAACACACTGCTACAACAACAACATCGTAAATAAGTTTTACTAGATCGAATATCACCAGTACGGCACGGAATAGCTGTGAGCACCCCACAGGCTGGAACAGTCTGGAGCTCCCATCTGGGTGGTGTTCATCGCTGCCGCGTCCACAGGCTGTGGATACGGAAATGCTTCGGAGTATCTGGAACGGCAGTCGCAGACAATTAGCGATATCGAGCGGAGAGTCTCAGTGAGCGGCCGGGCGGCACCGGCTCTTGCATAAATACTGAGTGCCTATGATGTTCGATATGATAGTTAAGGATAGTTATTGGCGCATTTAAATAACCAATGTCCACTATGTTTCCGCGGCGATCGGTCCTTTGTACTGCAACGAGCCTGCTCACCTACAGAAGCTTGACGAGGATTGCCACCTTCACAAGCACCTTCACAACTACAACAACCAGCCACCTTCACAACTACAACAACCAGCATTAATAAGGGGATAGGTAAGCATTAATAAGGGGATAGGTAATCATTAATAAGGGGATAGGTAATCATTAATAAGGGGATAGGTAAGCATTAATAAGGGGATAGGATAGGTAAGGGGAGGTCTGAAATCAGGTGTTCGTAGACTATTTCGTTCATTGTAATGAGGTATTACACATTACACGTTGCCTTTTGGGCCATGTCGCTAAAGACACAGACTCCAGTTCCTTTGAAATATGTAAGACATGTCATAGATATGCAAGCTCGTCGGCTTTCTCATGGATCATGGATTGATCCGATGGAGTCGTTCATGAAGTCAGGTTTACGTAGACTATTTCGTTCATTGTAATGAGGTTTTACACATTACACGTTGCCTTTTGGGCCATGTCGCTACAGACACAGACTCCAGTTCCTTTGAAATATTTAAAACAGGTCATAGATTTGCAAGCTAGTCGGCTTTCTCATGGATCATGGAATGACCCGATGGAGTCCTTCATCGGCAAGTTCTACAGCCTCGGTATACAACACACTGCTACAACAACAACAACAATACCCTCAGAAATTTTTGTGGCCGGACATAAAGGACATCTAAATTTTCAGTTTGGTTGTGTCAATGACAGTTTTTATGATTCCAAGGCTGAACGAAGTAAATTTGTGCAAGCCCTTCGCACTTATGGACTTTTAAATTTTTCACACCAAGTTTTGAGATGTCTTTTTTATTGTTACTGTTAACATAGCCGCAGATATGTGAAGGGTAAGCAGTCCTCGGCCAGGAATGATCTTGGATCAATCCAGAATCAAAAAAACCTTTTTCTATTCTTATAAGATGAACAAACCTACGAAGGTTTTGTGGAGGATCACTAAAAAGAGGGGAAATTGTGTTACTTTTGTTTATCAATAGTCTTCTCAGGTCCAACAAAGAAGAAGTTGTGATCAGTGTACGTGTTCGTCCTCTTTCGTCTTGGGAGAGTCTCAACGGGATTGAAAAGAAACCTTTACCCTGGTCCTGTTCGGTTTGTTCGGTATCGGCGAGGTGCGACCGATGCATGGAGTGGGTACACTACCCATCTTGCTCTGGCCTTACGTCACAAGAGTCTTTGTTGTTGTAGCATTTTGTTTTGTTCTATCTTTCATCTGCTGATTCTGTTGAGTATCCAGATCCTGGATCTCTGCGACTAAGATGGGGTGCGTCCAGAGGGATCTGGGTTTGAGTCGACGCTAAAAAGGAGAAGAGCTAGACTCATTGATAATTATACCGATCGGCTTAGAAACACGTCCTGATTCGATTTAGAGACGTCCGTTTGTCCGTCTGTCTGTCCATGTATTCTAGTGATCAAGGTACAGGTCAAAATGATTGTCCGGTTGTCATGAAATTTTGCACATGACATATTTTTGGCCCAAGGACAACGCTAAGAAGCAAAGAATAATACTGGCAAACAGACGATGATACACTATACAAGACATTGATTCTACCAGTGTTGTTATATGGTTCTGAGGCATGGGTACTTGTGAAATCAGATAAGGCAGTACTTGGAGTATTCGAGTTTGTGTTAATGGAGAATATAGGCGCCGTATGAACCGCGAGCTGTATCAGCTGTATGACGACGAAAGCATAATTACACGCATCAAAATACAACGGCTGCGTTGGCTGGGTCATGTTGTCAGAATGGATGAAGAAGCTACAAAAAAGAAGTTTTTTTTTTTGAAGGCAAACACTATGGTACACGCAAACCGGGAAGACCAAAAGCCCGATGGAAAGATCAAGTGGTGGAATACACCTCGAGAATTGGTATCAAAGATATTAGAAGGAGCGCAGAAGATCGAGGCCCTTGGAACGCTATCCCACGTTTGGCTAGTGGAACAATTATTCTGTCATAGCCAATTAAAGGAAAGGAAGCGGCCACAATTTTGGTTCCATCTTTACAAAATTTAGCATGAGGAGTTTTATTTGAAGTTCTCATATGTGTGCGAAATTTGGTCAAAATCAGTCCAGAGTTAGATATAGGTTCCATATATTGGGTTGCCCAAAAAGTAATTGCGGATTTTTCATATAGTCGGCGTTGACAAATTTTTTCACAGCTTGTGACTCTGTAATTGCATTATTTCTTCTGTCAGTTATCAGCTGTTACTTTTAGCTTGCTTTAGAAAAGAAGTGTAAAAAAAGTATATTTGATTAAAGTTCATTCTAAGTTTTATTAAAAATGCATTTACTTTCTTTTAAAAAATCCGCAATTACTTTTTGGGCAACCCAATATATATATCATTTGATATGGTCTTTTAAGGTTATAGAAGCCTCATTTTTAGTTCGATCTTTACAAAATTTAGTATGAGCTGTTTTATTCGATGTCTTCATACTTGTGCAAAATTTCGTCAAAATCCATTCAGTTTTAGATATAGCTCTCATATTTATCTTGCATCCAATATGTAGTTTTTAAGCTGTACCGCCACAATTTTTGTCCGATCTTAACAAAATTTCGCATGAAGTGTTTTATTTAAAGTCCTAATATTTGTACAAAATTTCATAAAAATCGGCACAGATTTAGATATGGCTCGCATAAATATCTTTAATCCGATATAGACTTTAAGTCCGTAGAAGCCACAATTTTAGTCCGATCTTTGAAAAATTTTGCATAAAACGTTTTGTTTGACTTCCCAATACGTGCGCAAAATTTCTTTAAAATCAGTCCAGACTAAGAATAACTCCCATATACATATTTCATTCGATATGTACTTTTAAGGCAATAATGGGCGTGTGATGATAATATGGCCTTTTAACCAACCAATAGGAATGCAAATTTAAAGTCTGACTAGATTTAGAGATAATTTCTATATATTAAAAGTAGTATGTAGAGTAGGTCGTATGGGATATTATATAGTCGGCTCCCCTCGACTTTTGCCTTTCCTTACTGATTCATTTATGTACGCGAATTTTAAATAGCAGGGCACCATAGGTTATATTCATCGAATCTACCTTATCTCATATTCTACTTTTTTTAATAGTCCCTCTTTGGAAAATATCGATGGGGTGTCTAATGAATAATACTTTTCATTGACTAAGTCTAAATGATTCATTTGTTTTTGTGCACAACGAAATGTCTAAACACAATTGTGTGAACATTTTATTATTCTGGTTTACTGACATGTGTGCGCGTATGAGTAGGAATTTTTCAATTCGTAGGATTGTTTTATTATCTCTTCTTCAAAGAGGAATATTTCCTTAATGCAGTACAATGCCTCTGATTTGAGTGTTTGATAACATTATCTGGCATTGTGGAAAGATCGCATTTTTTTTTGCAAACTAAGAGTGTTTGAAATTACCTTCACATTACAACAAAAGTTCAAAAGGGCATAAAATATTTTGTAAATATTTTTGGACATGTGTGAACCATTTCAGCAATTGCTGGCATTGTTTCTGTACCTAATAAAGTCCAATTGCCATTTGTCTTCGTTGCAGTGCATATAAAGTTTTCTATTAACTAACTATCAAAGTTAATAATTTTCTAAACAATTAGCATGCAAAGTTTGAAAATAGTCTTGGCAACAGACTAAACTGTTGACTAAAGAAAAAGCTAAACAAATGACCCTTGGTAACAATTGGATTATGATATATTTGCAATTTAACTAGGAAATCAAAAATGCAAAGAATAGAGGAATGACATTTATATCGTTTTTAATAATAGAGGAAGGATATCAACCACAATAATTCATCAACAATTTAAAAATAGTATGTATTAATTTATATAACCCACTACAAAAGCCAAGAGTGTTCTTTGTGTTAAATGACCATGTCACCAATGTCACCAAATAAAGCCAATATCTGCTTAGTTGTTACCATTTTAGTATCAAATTAGTTTGCCTAAACAAGAAACACACCTACTGCCTAGAGTTGGAAGAATTGTTTTTTTTTTTTTTTTTGTTGTAAGCGTAACCATCGCATTTGTGGCTCACATGAGTTTTCTACATGACTTAATTAATTGTTGTGGGAACAAAGAAGAGTCTGATGAATTTTTAATTGTTTTGTATTTGTCTAAATTGTTGCTGTTAAATGATAAATAATGACTTTGGATATAGTAATTTAATAAAAACTCAATTATCAACAATTTTTTTACTAAATTTTAATTGAAAACGTTTATTACCAAAATTTTATATGGTTAATTAAGCCAAAATTTTGTTAAGAATATAACTGGGTTAGGTTAGGTTATGTTGAAAAGAGGGTGTATATATTAATCCGCCCCATGCCACTATGGACATACACCTCAGCCAGTCAATGCCATGGCGGCCGGTTGTACGTACCGGATTGACCCGATGGAGTTCTTCATCGGCAAGGGCTGCCGCCTCAGTATATAACATACTGCTACAACAACAACAACAGCCTCAGCCAGTAATCGGCTAAGAATATCACTAAGACCAATTTTTTCCTGAACATTTTTTCTACAGACAACAAAATGCCCAGGATCTTTTTTTCCTTTAAAGATAAAATATCAAAAAAAAAAAATCCTGAAGATAAGATATCCACCCAAAATTTCTCGAAGGTAGTGTTCTTATGTACATACACTATGCCGGGTTGATTTAATGTATGAAAAAAAGTGAAAAATCGTATAGTAAAATCGTAAACTACATACAATTTTAAGAAGTTTCTCCGAAGAAACCATTTTTCGACTTCAGAATTTTTTTATACCATCCACCACAGGACGGGGGGGCATACTAATTTCGTCATTCCGTTTCGAAATATGCGTCTAAGACACCATAAAGTATAAATGTTCTTGATTGCCATGACGTCATGAAGTCGGTCTAGCCATGTCCATCTGTCTATCCGTTCATCCGTCTGTCTGCCGGAAGCACGCTAACTTTCGAAGGAAATTTTGCACAAATACTTTTTATTAGTGCAGGTCGGTTGGGATAGCAAATGCGCCAAATCGGTCCATGTTTTGATATATCTAACATATAAACCGTTGTTGGGTTTTGACTTCTTGAGCTTCTAGAGGGCGCAATTCTTACCTGATTTGGCTGAAATTTTGCACGTGTTTTGGTATCACTGCCAACTATTGTGCTAAGTATGGTTCAAATCGGTTCGTAACCTGATATAACTGCCATATAAACTGACTTTCGGTCTTGACTTCTTGAGTTTCTAGAGAGCGTAATTCTTATACGATTTGGCTGAAATTTAGCATGAAGTGTTCTGGTATGACGTTCCAACATTTGTGCCAAGTATAGTCTATATCAGTCCAACCCCTGACATAGCCGCCATATAAACCGAACTCCCGATTAGAATTTTTGGGCTTCTAGTGGGCCCAATTCTTATCCAAATTGGTTGAAACATTGCATGTGTCGTTTTGGTATGACTTGGAACAATTGTTCAAAGTATGATCAAAATCGATTGATAGCCTGATATAGCTGCCATATAAACCGATCTCCCAATTTGTCTCCGAGCCTCTGGAGGGCGCTATTATTACTCGATTTATATTGCCCATTTACAACCAAAAGCTGTGTATTTATAATTTTGCATATATCTTAGGTATAAAAACATTTTCCAAACAATTTTTGATGATTTCGTATAGCAGCTATATAGACCGATCTCCAGACTTAAAGTCTTGAGGAAATAAATTGGTCAGTTTTCATGCGATTTCGTTCGAATTCGGGTAATAAATGCATCTTTTATGGCCTCAATACTCTATATCGGCAGATCGGATGGTCGGTCTATAGGGCAGCTAAATCCAAATATAGTCCGATCTGAAACGCACAGAAATGGGTAGGTGTTTACCAGAACTCACTGTGCCAAATTTCATCGAAATCGGATGAAAAATTACCAATTTATTGTCTCAAGACTAAGTATTGAGATCGGTCTATGTAGCCGCTATATATAACTAAAATCCCATTTTATGAAATCAGAAGGTCAGGTTTATATACAAAGAATACGAAATTATCAAAAATTGTTTGGAACATTTTTTTAAGCCCATGATATCTGCAAAATTATATAGGGTTGACCCCCTATACTTCGAACTAATTTTGTATGCCAGATTCCTAATCTATTTTTGAATGCCTTTCATTTGAGCCCCTTATTGACATGAACGTCCAATATATCTATTTGGGGGAGTTTTGGGGTTGGGTCGGGCCGATGGGTACTTAGACTCAAATGTATTCTACTCTCCAATACCTTTTATTTGATACCCGTATTGTCCTTATCGGTTCACTTTGAGTTTGGGTGGTGTTTTTGGGGTAACGGGGGAGGGTCCTCCAACTGCCGATATCAACAAATTTTAAAGACTATTCCTCCTTCCTGGCCATATTCGTAATCTTCCCCTATTATACCTTTCATTTGAGTTCCATATTGTCATGATCGTCCAATATTTTCTATTTTTTTTTTTTTTTGGGTTGGGGCTGCCCCTAATTTACTTGGACCCAATTTTAATACCTTTCATTTGAGTCCCATATTGTTTCGATCGGTCTATTTTTATTTTTGGGCAGTTCTTTTGGAATAAGGGGGAAGGGTCGCCCCCTTTCGAAAAATTATATAGCCTATGTTCCGTCCAGACCAACCTACACAATCCGTGAAAATTTCAAGGTAATCGGTTCAGCCGTTTTTGAGTCTATACGCAACAAACCGACAAATATACGAATACTTTTGGCCAGAAAGACAGGGGTGAGACTATAGTGCATAGTTTGGGCGTGTACTACGTATAGCCATTTCGTTTGTAACACATCGAAATATTGATGAAATTTATAAATTCTTCATCGTCATACCATTTTAAGTCGATTTTGTCATGTCCGTCCGTCTGCAGAAATCACGATGGCGTCTAAATGTATTAAGCAACAATTCGCTTGAAATCTTGCACAAATATTTCTCAGCGATGTAGTTGGCAAATGAATCGGTTCATGTTTACATATAGCTCCCATATAAACCAATCTCCCGATTTGACTTCTTCAGACCCTAGCTGACACAATTGGTATCCGATTTGGCCGAAATTTTGCACAATAAATTCTCCTATAAACTTAAACATACATACCGAGTGTGGTTTGAATCGCTCAAATGTCTTATATGGCTCCCATACAAACCAATTTCCTGATTGTATTTCTTGAGCTCATAGAGTTTGCAATTTTTATCTGAAATTCTCCCCTCATTTTCTATATAATATTCTGAACAAAATTGTTTTCCTTTAAACTCAACTAAACATGACATTCGAGAGTTGCTGTTTGGACTGATACACCTCATCTAACAAATCTCGCCATTCTACTTGGTATGAACTTAACTTTGTTTTTGGAAAAAAAATGCCAATTGTTCACGTGAATGATTTTAATTCGATGAGCAAATAGTATCTATCACATTGCTGCATGCAAATTAGTTTTGCTCATTCCTCATTCCAATAATTCTTACTCACTACGAAAGGCATGCCATGCCCTTCGTTCAATGGTCATTCTTGCCAACCATGTAAAGACCGATGATATTCCTGTTAATTGGGAACGTTGAGAAAGATTCTTGGTTTTGTAACTTGCGCGGAGCGGCGCGTATACTTTGCTCCGATGGCATTTACAATATTGATGGTGTTCATTCGCATTGTTGAGTCATCCCCACTCACTCATGGACTGACTCGTCTGCCTTAATGTCCACATGCTTGTAAATTTATGTATGTGGGCATTGTCGTATATAGTGGCACTATTTTCAACCAAATATTCAAATCCAACACAATTTGGCATATACAGCACGTTTGCGTCTGAAATTATACATAAATAATTGAGGCTTCATGATGATGGCGTTTGTATGATGGTGTATTTCTTGTAGGGATGTGTGGAATGATGTGTGATTACTTAAAAAAAAGGCGTCGTTGTATATTTCGTCTCTTCTCGTCTTTCCTTTATACACAGGCAGACAGACATACAGTACAAGATTAACGAATTGACTTTGATTTGATTGTCATGTTTGAAAATGACAATCTTTAAATTAAATGACGATATTATGACATCCGTGTTAAGATTGAAAAAAAAAATGGCGAGCCCCTCAATAAAAGCCGACATCCGGAATGCCAAAAAATATTTTTACCAAAACTGGGTTGAAAATGTTATTGGTCGAGGGGAGAGAAAAAGAGAGAGAGAGAGGGAGAGATACGAGAGTTTAACTTGAGGTTTTCAAGAGAAAATTACTTTGTGTCATTTAGCATATTTGACGAAGTTTTCCAAGGATATGAGGATTTGATACAAATTTCTATAGAAATCAAATTTTGACAAAATCTGCTTTAGGATTTATATTTTGACAAACATATCTAAACAAATCAAATATTGAAGTTATTTTTTGCAAATGCTAATACTGGTGCCCAACTTAGCTCAGAAGTTTGCATGTCCGCCCTTGAAGCTGATGACCTAAGCTCATATCCTGATGAGAACATCAGGAAGCATTTTCAGCGGTGATTATCCGGCAAAAATGCACTTTACGGGGCACACCTCCGATGGAGTTGAAATTTGGTATGAAGATGTGGTTTGACCCCAGGAACACGAATCAGAAGACCGTTTTTGGGGCCAAGACACCGGGTCCCCCGAAGGACAAATATATCTATAGTAATCTACTCTTTAGTACCTTTCATTTGATAGGTTAGGTTGAAAAGAGGGTGCGGATATTAATCCGCCCCATGTCACTATGGACATACACCTAAGCCAGTAATCGGTTTGTTGTTGTTCGGTCGAGCCGAATTTTTGGAACCCACCACCATGTGTCTGCTGAAAATGTATACAAACTAGAAATAGTTGAAGGGCTGGTTTGACTTCTATCAGGTTATAGACCGATTTGCACAGTTGTTGATAGTCATTACAGAACACTACATGCAAATCGGACAAAAATTGCGGCTTCCAGGGGCTCAAGAAATCAAATCGAGAGATCGGTTTATATGGGAGCTATATGAGGGTATAGACCGATTTGGACCGTACTTGCAAGATTTGTTGGAAGTTATAAAGATACACAACATGCTAAACTTTAGCCAAATCGGACAAAAATAGCGGCTTGTAAGGGTTCAAGAAGTCAAATCGGGAGATCGGTATATATAGGAGCTGTATCGGGTTATAGACTAATTCGACCGTACTTAGCACAGTTGTTGAAAATTATAACGGAACACTACATGCAAAGTATCAGTCAAATTGGATGAAAAAAGCGGCTTTCATGGGCTCAGGAAATAAAATCGGGAGATCGGTTTATATGGGAGCTATATCCAAATCTGAACCGATATGGCCCATTTGCTATACCCAACGACCTACATCAATAAAGATACTTCTGTGCAAAATTTCAAGCGACTATCTTTACGCGTTCGATCGACTCAGAATGTCGTACAAAATCTCTAAATGATTTCCATACCACTCCCCAAAGTTGTTTCATGTCTGGTATCATGTCCCCACCTAAGTACCGGTGTCTGTTAGCCGCGAAAGCCGGATAATGACAAAGGAAATGCTCCAACGTCTCATCATCTTCCCCTCGTGCCCTACACATGCTATCGCTTGCCGTAACGATTTTACATAAGTGAGCTCGTATTCCTATGTGTTCCGTTATGACGCCGAAAGCTATACTGATCTCCTTCTTACTTCCTTTCAGTAATTGCCTCGTCTTCTCAAAATCTGGATCTATCCATAGAATTTTCGCCATTCTACCGAGAGTTTCGCGTTCGTTGCCCATTCCCTTAACTCGGACTCCGTCGACCCGAAAGGCTTTGGGTTAATCAAGGGTATTGACGGCAGTTCTCTGGCCTTCACTGCCAACTCGTCTGCTTTCTCATTCCCAGTTACTTCGCTCTGGCCCGGCACCCGAACGATGTGGATCGTGCCATCCTCAAAGAAAGCGTTAATCTCCTTACGTCCTGTTTGTTATTGCCCTTATGTTTACTGTCCGTAAAGAAGTTCATACGCGTTAACACCACCTCACGCGTTCCGTGATCGCCCTGATCTCCGCCTGCAGGACCCCCATGAATATGACACTTTCAATTAAGTTTCCTGTTCATGATCCCACCTAAGTGTTTGACCTTGTCGGATATCGAAACTTTTCTATTGAGGAAACATGTTGCGTCAAATTGACCTCACCTTCGTCTTCCTCATGTACATGCATACTTCAGTCTTTTCTGGGTTAACATTGAGACCCCTAGGTCTAGCCCAGTCGTGTGCTATATGCAAGACCAATTCGGCCCTGCTGCATAGCGGATTCGGATCCTTGCCCCTTAGAATTGTTACAACAACGTAATAGCTTATTTATGGTCGTCACCCATAGGAGTGGCAATAAAATACCTCCCGTGGCGTGCCCTGTGCCACTTTATCCCTTATTTTTATGCCATGGGACACTCAATTTATCTACCTTTTCCTTAGCATGTGGTTTATCCAGTCTCTAAGGACCGGGTCCACCCGGTACTGGGCTAAGGATTGGATAAGTGTTTCGGTCCGCACATTGTTAAAAGCCCCCTCGATGTCAATGCATACAGCCAGTGTGTACGTCTTGACATCGAAGGATTCTTCTATTTTATGCACAACCTCGTGCAGGGCTCCCTCCACAGACCTATGTCCCTTGACATAGGCATGCTGTTTGCATTTCAGCAGTTCGCTGGATGTCTTACTCTTTTATCATGGTGTCCACAATACGTTTCATGGTTTTGAGTAGAATTGGCGTAAGGCTTATAGATCTGTAGGCCTTTGGTGTCGCATAACTTGCCATGGCGAGCTTGGGTATAATATATACATGCGTGTACATGCAAGTTCCACACAAACTGTGAAATTAACTCTTGCCCCTTTACCTGCAATAGGCACCATTGGCAATTTTTGATATTTTTGCTGTGTATGTGTCATGCATTGGTGTGGGTGGGTGGAGTGTAGCGCCAGATAGTATGCCTCATTCTGTAGTAACGCCGGAAATATTCCAATAGGTCCGGGGGACTTCAATGGCTTGAAGTCAAGGATTTCTTCACCATAAATTCTGTAATGATAATCGGCGGTGCACCCTGTAGAGTGCATTTTTCCCAGTTATTTCTCTCCCAGTGTTTGCGACGTCTTAAATTAAAAGCTTGAGATTTATTAAGGAATCACCAAACTTGCCCTCTTAAATGAAACCCCGAGTTGAGTGAGTTCAGAATGGGATTATATTCACGTATTTTATTTTGAGGCGTGCATGAGATACAACTTACATTTTATGTCAATGATGGAAAACTGCATAGGACCAACCTACTTCAAAACAAGATCAGAGGGGAACTACTTTCAGCGGGTGCCATTGATATGAGAGAATTATGCCCGCTGAAGTATTTTTGTATACAATTTTGTATGTGTCATGCATTGGCTGTATACTACAACTCTTATAGCTATTGGGTTGCCCAAAAAGTAATTCATATAGTCGGCGTTGACAAATTTTTTCACAACTTGTGACTTTCTTGTGACTATCACCTGTTACTGTTAGCTTGCTTTAGAAAAAAAGTGTAAAAAAAGTATATTTGATTAAAGGTCATTTTAAGTTTTATTAAAAATGTACTTACTTTCTTTTGAAAAATCCGCAATTACTTTTTGGGCAACCCAATATAATGGTGTCTGGTTGTTGTTGTTGTTGAAGCAGCATTTACATGTGAAGGTGGCGAACCTCGTCAAGCTCCTTTAAGTGAGCAAGCTCGTTCTGGTCCAAAGGTCCAAAAGACCGCCTCAGGAAAAGGTTGACCGTTGGTTATTTAAAGACACCAACAACTCGCCTCGTCATATCGAGCATCATAGGCACTCAGTTTTTATGCAAGAGCTGGTGCTGCCCGGCCTCTCACTGAGACTCTCGACTCGATATCGCTGATTGTCCGCAGCTACCATTGTAGCTTCTCCGTTTTGAAAATTCCATCATCCGCAACCTGTGGACGCACACGATAGCTCTCAGCTAATCTTCTCATGATAACGTTGAACACCACACATAGCGGAGCTCAAGGTTTCAGCCTGTGTGGTGCTCATTTTTATCCCGTACCGGGCTACTGTCTGGTGTTACGGTCTTGTCTAAGACATTTAAAAACCCACTGTTCCCTACTTAGTCGAAACCACGTAAAGCCACCACCAGAGACTTCGTCTCTGAACATCTTGTCTAGACAATGCGTCGGAAATGAAAATATTCCCTTTTTATTTGAAATTTAAATTCGTTAAATGTCCTACTTAAGATTGTTTTTTCTGCAAATTTTTTTTACCTACATTATTTTCTTTTTCAATTTCATTTTAATCATGTGAATAGCTTTATTATATTTTCGCGGGATACTGTCTTGGCACCAGTGCCAATAGACAACAAGCGCACATAAACTTTATTAAGTGGTAATTAATATTAGGTCTTTAAAATGCCTTTGTACGTTGGCTTTAGTTTTAGTTGTTTGTGGAATTCTTCTTTTTCATTCCGATCGTTTGCCATTATCACCATTTTAAAATTGTATTGGAAAATTCGTACTTTGCCTTTTCGTTTCATTACAGGACAGAAATTCATTAACCTTATAATTGCTAAAAATAAACTTTAATATTTTGTAAACAATGATTATTATTGTTATTAAACGAGCTGTTCCAAGTATTGTTTTCTGTGGCCTCCACTATCCGTCACTCGTTTAACTAGGAACATCAATTTGTCGAGGTCATATCCATTGTTTATTTAGAGAATTTTCAATCATTGAACAAAAAAACAGCTTTACTATACAAAAAGTACGAAGGCCTTCCCGAAACCAGCCAATTTGTTTGTATATATAAAAGTGACAATGGCATAAATTATGATGCCATTCCCTGAAATGTCGTCCTCCACTTGATCATTCCATCTTTTTTACATGGCATAGTATGTTGAAGTTCCAAACATCAGTATCGTCTCCTGTGTTAAATAATTCAGCTGGCAACTCATCAGCTCCTGCTGTCTTGTAGTTTTTCAGTTGGGTCACTGCTACTTGCTCCAAATTCTGACATTCTATACCATCATCAGGGATTGGTTCTGCAATATCCTCATTGCCGACGCTATCAGACACCAGCAGTTGGGAAAATGTTCTTTCCATATCCTAAGCCCACTAACTGTATCTGTAACCAGATTTCCTTCTTTGTCCCTGCAAGAGTATAGTCTATACCAAAGACATTGATTCAGTAGCTTTTCGACACACTTGGTCTTGCCATGGGTTTCTTGGGGGAAACGGATTTCGCGGTATTTTCTATAGTGTAGGCAATAGTTTGTCATTGCAAAAGCAAATTTGCCTATGAACATTCCACTAATGAACAGGGACAAACTTCTCACATATCGATGAGTGCTGCCCAATTCATGTTTAAGCTCATGATAAGAAACCTCCTTTTTTTTAGACGACTCCGAACTACGTGCCGCAGTGCGACACCTCTTTGAAGAGAAGTTTTTACATGGCTGCCATACCAAATGGTACAGCACCTCACAAATGTCGCCGGCATTAAGAGGAGAAAACCATCGCAGATAATTTTGTTCTAATGTTCTCGCCAGGATTCGGACCAAGGCTTTCAGTGTTATAGGCGGACATAATAACCTCTGCAGTACGGTGGGTTTCAGAGAACAGCAGCAAACCAACTTAAAAAAAAGTGCACAAAATAGACATGCATCGAGTGGCAAACTCACACCTTATACTAGCAATCGTTGTTGACGCATACGAATCTCAACGGACAGAACATAAAATACTACACAACAAGGATGGAAAATACAAATTTTAAAATGGTATTAAAAATGTACTTTTTGAGCCGACAGAGTACTTTTAAGTTTTGTGTAAAGGTTTCAAGAATATTGGAGTACAGGTATGCCAAATATATCTCTGCCTTGCCGACAGATTACAGATTACACAATCTATGATGGAAATTTAAGTAAAGAAAGTGTTTTGGTTCTTAGATCTTTTTTTAGTGTCATTTATATATAACCCTAACCGAAGAAGAAGGCGGCCACCGTTGCGCAGAGGTTAGCATATTTGTGAAATAGCTGGCCAAGTATCTCTACCAAGTGGTATCGCTATGCGACTCGTCATTCGAACTCGGCACATTTTTGAGCTAAATCTTTAAAGAGACTGCGCTTTGTAATAAGGGAGAAATATCCCTTGTACCTTAATGGAAGCCGAAAACGAAGGGTTTGCGTTATATCCGAGCTATACATATATCGGTTGGTTGGTTGGACGAATTTGTGATTGTATGATGATAGTTACCCAAAAACACAAATCAGATATTCAAATTACGAGTCAAGTAACTAAGAGAAACGCCTCACCCTAAAACCACCAAACGGGCATATAGATCGGTACAATATGGAACTTAAATGAAAGATATCTGGGACTCGAGCACGAATCTCATATAGCATTCGGAGGCCAAGTATCAGGGGTCCGTGTGGCTCCCAAAGCTTTCTATAGGCTAAATAAATCAAATACGACGGCTTGTGCATGAGGCATCTGGTTCTAAATATGAACGAATATTGCCCCCTTACAATCTCCCAGCGATCTGCATAACGCTAATTCGACAATCGGATGGAATTGATTCGATCGGCTAACAAGTGATTATCCCCATTTTATCAGAGTTCTTTGAAAAATTCTAAGTGCTTGAAAAGGTACTAAATCCTTCGCGGCGGTACTACGGTTCTCTTCGTTAGGGTGGAAAAAGTACTAAAGTACTGACTTTTCCCATCCCTGCTCCACAATCACATCCACTGAACGATTACTAAAACGCTCGCGCATCTCTCACTCTATTGTATTTGTGCGTGTGTTTCTAGCTAACTTTGTTTTTATGTCGCATGCGATACAGACAATTGCTTTGGCCAAAGTGGCTATTGAATGCCATATTTTAGGTCTCAGACAGTTCTCTGGTGGGTTTGTCATTGCGCCGTTATATCATCGGACTAGGAATGCTTTCATCAATGAGTTGGAGTATACCTTCAAGAGTATACCGTTACCATCTGTTGCGTTTGAAGTTTTTGACGTCCTGCTTCAGTGCAGTGCCTAATAGTTCTTTCCCAAAACGCTTAGACGGGTGCAAACCTTTTCTGCAACAAGGTAATGATAACAATATATGTTCGCTTATCGGATCGTTCGTACAATGTGAGCTGCTTCCTTCAATATACGATACCCATTTCAAGTTTCGCCTAACCTGGGAATAGAAAGAAAAAACCGGTGCCACCAGGCCCCTTAATGAAACTCTCCTTCCGAATTTCCTTTGGCAAGATTGGGCCCATGATAAAAACCCTTATTCTTGCCTTTTAAGGGAGCTCATCTTCTTGAATGACTCTAAGCTTGGCTTCATCCCACAAGCTCATACTTCCGACGCAATCCCTCAGCTAATCAAACGTCTCGCCTGAATTACAGGCGAGTATTTTGTAGCCTCCTGTATTTGTGATGTTGCCGATGAATGGAGCATCCTTGGGTGTTCAACCTAATGCACTCCGACACCGCGAACAAGAGCTTATTCTCCACCAGCTTCCACTTATCATCGCTGATCCTTTTGCCTGGGCTTCACTCGTCTACAATGGCTACACGAATACAGTATTCATTGTAGGCATTCCAATTTGGGTCTCTTAATGACAGTAATATTCGCCAAAAATGTGTCCGTGGTCCTATCGCGTTTGGATCACCCAAGTTCCTTGGATTCAAGGCGGAGTGGCCTTTCCTCTACTGGAACACTAAACTTTCGGGTAGTATGTCCAGGCTGTTCCATGGTAACTAGTAGTGGGCTGGGTATAATAAAAATTTTAAGTCGAATAACCCCGAAACCAGGAGAGATATTGTAAACGTCAAGTGTACTTTTTTGTAGGTCAAAAATGTTAAAAATTGCACCACAAATGATAATTTGCAGCCCGAACCATATAGTACCTAAACTTTAACAATTTAAAATTTCAAAGAGTTATCTCTCAAATGGCGGATTTTTTACAAGTTTTTTTTAATCTATCCCATTGTGCAACTTCAGATATATGTTAATTTCTCATAAAGAAAATTGATACCAAAGGTCATAGCTTTTAGCAAAAATTTATATTGACCTTGCTCTAAGCTGGTTGTTTACGCTGTTTAAAAACGTAAAGCTATTCAAAGTAGAATTTGAAGCTATAGCACAGGTTCATCAGAAAGTTGTAATAGATTCGAAAGGTTGGAAATTACGTTCTCTTTTATATGAACCAAACAGTATCCTCCTCAATACTAAATTTCCCATGAAAATTCCATTTAGGAACAGGGGATACTACTCTCGTATTGATAGTGTAGTCCGATTAAGGGGCCTCTTTTTTATGCCGAGTCCGAACGACGTGCCGCATAGCAACAACACTTGGTAGAGAAGTTTTAACATGGCAGGATGCCTTACAAATGTAGCCAGCATTAGCAAGGGGATAACCAGCGCTGAAAATTTGTCTGATGTTCACGCCGGGATTTGAACCCAAGGCTTTCGGCATCATAGGCGGACCTCCTCTATAGTCAACTCAAATCAAATTCAAGTAACTGATGGTCCCCTGTCTATAGAAATAGCAAACATGTTAGATATATTGGGTTGCCCAAAAAGTAATTGCGGATTTTTCATATAGTCGGCGTTGACAAATTTTTTCACAGCTTGTGACTCTGTAATTGCATTCTTTCTTCTGTCAGTTATCTGCTGTTACTTTTAGCTTGCTTTAGAAAAAAAGTGTAAAAAAAGTATATTTGATTAAAGTTCATTCTAAATTTTATTAAAAATGCATTTACTTTCTTTTAAAAAATCCGCAATTACTTTTTGGGCAACCCAATACTTCCTATAAATTCAAAGATTCCCCATTAATTAATCGAAAATGTTTAATATTTTTGATTCCAACTCTTTGGTTTACTATTTTTCGCTTGCACCATTATGTTGAAATTTGATTAATTTAATAAGATTTCAATTTCTTTTAACAAATCTTGAAATTATTTTCGTTTTTAGTAAATTGAGATTATAAAAATTATAAACTTTAAAAACACATTAACTACGAATCGTAACTATGAACAAATTTCTCCTTTATACTCAATCACTTGTTATTAAATTTAATAACATTTTGTGAGCCTTTCTCTTGAAATATTCCGCTATTCCGCTCAAATGTAAAATGACAAAGAAAGGAGAATGTATGCCAACTAAAAATTTAAAAGTCATTATCTTCTTTAGTCGATGATTTGGTTTAAACCAATTTAAGGTTTTAAAGCCCAAGCACAATGTTGAATCATTGCTTTTTACAATGACACATACAAACATACATACATTAAGTTTAAATTTTTCATACCACCTTTTTTCATTATAAATACATACAACTTGACTTCCAACAACAACAAAATGTAATACCTTAAAAGATGTACCTACATCGAAGTGTAGATAAAAATCCCAACTGGTTTCGTTCACAGCGCTTTCGGTTTCATTATTTTGTAATTTATTTTTGCAAGTGATATTGTTGCATGATTTTGACCATAGATTTATTTACAGTGTCATACTTGGTACTGACCTATCATATTACACAGCCCATCTAACTCACATGTCCATATCGATCAAATGTGTGCTGTGCAATGTGTTAGGTAGGTAGTAAGTGTTTCATATTTCCTATGGGTTATTCAATATGGGTGAATGGTCTTAATTGCTCCAAAGATTAAGTTGAATGAACTTTTGTGTAACTACCCCTCGAGGTGTGAACTAGAAAATTATATTTTAAAGATTTTAAACAGTGTTACCCAATAGTGTAAGAAAATTTAATTTTAACCGTAAATTTGGCAAAATGCCTCTAGAGGTCGTAGTTACTATCCTTTAGGACTGAAACTTTGCACTTTGTGTTTTGTTACGACTTCCACCATCCATACTAAATTTAATCAAAATCGGTTTATAACTTGATATAGCTCACATATGAACTCTTAAGAAGTGGAGAACGTTTTCAATTCTGAACGGTTCAAATTTGATTTTAACCTTATATAGCCCCCATTTAAACCGATCTACTGATTTCGACTTTTCTCTAGAAGTCGTAGTTACTATCCTATTGGACTGAAACTTTGCACTTTGTGTTTTGTTACGACTTCCACCATCCATACTAAATTTAATCAAAATCGGTTAATAACCTGATATAGCTCACATATGAAGCCATCTACTGATTTGACTTTTTGAGTCTCTAGAGGGCGCCATTATTATCCGATTTGGCTGAAATTTTTAAATTTAATTGGCAATCGTCAGGGGTTTTCAGCGAATGTCATGCATTGAATTCATACTGCTGCTGGAAGACCTACATATAATGCGGAATAATGCTGTGGTCAGGGAAACGACTGCACTTGTCCGCCCTATAATGTTATATTGTATTGTAATCTAGGGGACGACACAAAAATGTCCATATTGTTTAATACTACTTTAATTGGCTATGACAGAATATTTGTTCCACTAGCCGAATGTAGAATAGCGTTTCAAGCGCCTCGATCTTCTGTGCTCATTCTAAAATCTCTAGACACCAAGTTTCGAGGTGTCTCCCACAACTTGATCATATTATTTAATACTCAGTCGAATTCAAATCCTTGTCTGTACATCACAAACGTAATGAAGACGTCATCAGTAAAGATATAACGACTGTTATATGAATGGACCATACTAGATGTCCTTATGAACTTTTAGGATGCACTTTACAGAACTAGGACTGGACATATTGTAAAGATATAAAGACTGATATATAAATGAGACCATACTAGATATCCTTATGTACCCTAAGATTTACAGAACTAGGACTGGACTTGTCGGCTGTTACTTGCTCACTTTTGGGCATATCTTGGATTTGTAGAAGTAAAAACCCTCAAGTATCGCAGATATTTCAATGAGATATATGAAAAGTTGACCAATCAATTTGTTCTGTGCCACAGAGATATCCACGATAACTGTGATTTGTAAGTATGCTTCGAGGTAAGACCCAGAGGGAAATGGATGACAGATGGTCACAAATTGTGGGGTTGTGAACGCTTCCAAATATTCCGATATATTTGATTGCCTAAAAAGTAATTGCGGATTTTTTAAAAAAGTAAATGCATTTTTAATAAAAATTAGAATGAACTTTAATCATATATATAATTGCCATTTTGTTCGATAACCTTTTGCCATTTTCCTGGCAAATTTAGTATTCCACGCTCATAGAACTTCTGGCCTTTACCTGCAAAAAACTGAACCAAGTGCGATTTTATAGCCTCATCATTGCCGAAAGTTTTACCATTTAAGGAGTTCTGCAAAGATCGAAATAAATGGTAGTCTGATGGTGCAAGGTCAGAGCTATATGCTTGGACCATGATCGTTTTCGACTAACGTTGTTGTAAACAATCCATTTTTCATCTCCAGTTATAATTCGTTTTAAAAACGGATCGAATTCATTGCGTTTAAGGTGCATATCACAAGCGTTGATTCGGTTTGTTAAATGAATTTCTTTCAATACATGTGGTACCCATATTAAAATTGACGCCAAACAAACAAATGTAAACAAAATTTCGTGCACTTTTTTTCTAAAGCAAGCTAAAAGTAACAGCTGATAGCTGACAGAAGAAAGAATGCAATTACAGAGTCACCAGCCGTTGAAAAAATTTGTCAACGCCGACTATATTACTACTATATTACCGACAATTACTTTTTGGGCAACCCAATAAAAAAGGTTGTGGTGTTAAGAGGTCAAGGAAAAGAAAGCTATAGCACAAGGTTCGAAATCCATCTTTTTTTTTTACATTCTTAGGTATTGGTAGGTGTCGGATTGACCCGAAGGAGTCATTTATAGCAAGTGTTGATGTTGACAATAAGTCGAAAGCCCAGTAGGGTGATATCTTCGGCACTTTTTAATGTGCACCTATGCCTATTCCACATCTTCTATACGGAAAAGAGATCGTTTCGATATCCCGTGATTGAACGATAACGTCCTTGACATCTGTAATACGTTAAACAGTTTATTGATCTTTTCACTTATTTCGCTGATTTAAAGCTGAATATGAGAGTACCACCAAATATCCCAATATAATTAATTTCACATTTGACAACATTAACAAGTCCTCCGTACACGCTACTGACAAAGACAGGAATAAGAACAAGGCCAGCAGCACTAGGGTCTTAACAAAATTTTAAAGGGATGAGGTGGACAAACTTTGTTGGATCATCAAATTTTGCACATCAGCTCTGTCTTTTTATGCAAACAAAGTATAAAAGAAACGGATTGCTAAGCTATTGGAATTCTACCAATTTATGGTCCGATTCGGACCACAACTTGGCTCAAGAAGTAAAATAGGGACATCGGCTTATATGGGATCTGTATCAGGCTATTAACCGATTCAGACCATTTTTGACACGTATGTTGAAGGTCATGAGAAAAGTCGTTGTACAAAGTTTTAGCCAAATCTGATAAAAATTGCGCCCTCAAGATTCCAGATTGGTTTATATGGCAGCTATGGCAGCGGATAAGAATTGCGCCCTCTAGTGGCTCAAGATTCAAGATCGGTATATAGGTAGAAGAAGTAGTTCTTTTCAGCAGGAGATACAAGTTGCCTACAGTGGCACCTGTCTCCTTGGGAGGAGAGAATGTTCCATTTACAGAAAGCGCAAAATACCTGAGAGTTTGGCTGGACAGAAAATTGAACTTCAAATCCAACATTTTGGAAAGAACAAGAAAGGCAACTCTTGCCCTATACAGCTGCAAGAGGGCCAATGGCAAAAGTTGAGCGTTAAGACCACGTGTCATGCATTGGGTATATAAAGCAGTTGTCAGACTATATGGTGCTATACGGTGTTGTGGTCTGGCGGACGGTGCTTCAAAAGTCCTCAATAATTAACCGGATCCAAAGGATGGCTTGTTTGTGGATCACAGCTGCATTGAGGACGACACCATCTGATGCCCTGAATTTAATGCCACATCTTATGCCTCTGGTCATTGTGGCTACCAAAATTCCAGCGACCACTGTCGTGAGGTTAAGGGAGCTTTCTCATTGGTCATATGTTTGCTACTGACAATGTGTTATCCTTTATATAATATCCGATGTTCCAGGCAGTGTGGATTACACCCTACCTGAGCCGCTTTTTGATAAAAAGTACTGTACCACTATTCCTGATTGAACCGATTAGAACTACGATATTCCTGGTAACAGAAGTTACATAGACTTCTATACGGATGGTTCCAAACTAAACGACCAGGTGGGCTTTGGGGTGTTCTCTAAAGATCTAAGACTGGTCATATCGAAAAGGTTACCCACTGCAGTGTTTATTAAGCGGAGATTCTTGCAATTAACGAAGCGGTGGAATGGTTAAGATATAATGCCATTGCGACGATTGTCATAAATATCAGCCAGGCAGCCATTAAATCCCTGGAGAACGTATTTCTGAACACGAAAAACGAACTCGACTGTCACAGATCTCTCAACAAGATGGCTGCACAGTTCAAAATTCACCTGTTCTGTGTGCCGGGCCACAGAGATATCCCAGGGAATTGTAAAGCGGACAAGCTTGCAAGACTATGAACTCCCCTACACATTCCAAGGATACTAGAATCTGTGGGTATGCCTCTAGCGACATGTAAGCTAAGTTTTCAGGACCAGGCCTGAAGGACAACGAATGATAGATAGTCACAAAGAGGGAGCTGTGGCCTAATCTTGAAGAGGTGTACCACTTTGCTGTCATTGGCTAGAACAGACGTCTCAGTCATTGTGTCCATCATGACAGGTCACTGTTTAATCGGAAAACATGCTGACAGACTGAAGGTTACCAGCAACGACTTTTGCAGAAGCTGTGAGGACATCGAAGATGAAGAGACTATAGAACAACTCTGTGTGTGTCCCGCACTAGCAGTCAAGAGTTACAATTTAGGTTCTCATTTCTTTGAGAATCTGTCTGATTTAGCGGATGTAAACATTCGCAAATTGTTGGGCTTTTTAAAGCGATCTGGATGGTTCAACGGTAGGAACTAGAAGGCATCTTCCTTCTTCTGTTCCTGTGGTATCACAATGGACGAAAACGTCTAAGTGAGAAACCTAACGAAAAAACTTTTCATTGATGTAGGCCATTGAAAGTCACAATTGGGCTATATTGCTTCAAAATAAGTTATAACTCCTGTATTAGACCACGTTTTCTATTTGGCTTCTTGAGCCATCAGAAAACCTCAAGTTTTCTTGAAATTGGCCTCTCCAACATCCACAGAACAAATACGTTTCTAATAGCTATTAAAATTGATCTCAAATGTTCACATAGTTAACATAAAATACAGGACTTCCTTTAAATGTAAAGTTGATGAACATGAAACCCATCAAAATTAATTTTTATAGCAATTTGCCGCTTTCATTGTTAATTTTTTTTTTTAATTTATTAAATTCATTAATTTTGTCTTCTTCATAAAGGTATAAAACCTTTGGGTTGACATTTTTCTCCTGTTTGGAAACTTCCTTAAATTTGCTATGAAATGGAGAGTGAATTTACAAATAAAGGCGAATATGTAATGAAAGCAAAAACCAAATGTATTATAATTTGCAATTCCTACAGTAAACCTACCATGTAGTGTTAACAAAATCTAGTAAATAGTACATAGCATGCAATAACATATTTTTGGTACCCACACGCTTCCAAGTTCAACGCCAGCCATCAATAATAACTGGTAGTCAGTCCTACAGCGCAGCGTACAATGCGGTTGAAGAGAACGTCTGTGTTTCCTGTTTTTCGGCTTAAAATCATTTTCACACAAATGACATTTGTTACTTGAAAATATATACAAATTAGTTCAACAGCCTCTAGTTAATGGTATATTTAATGTTTCCTTTTGCCAAAGTTGCAGATATTTCATTTGAATTATTACTACTCTTAATTAAGGTGGGAAAATTTCAAAGGCTTACGGAAGATTGGAGTTAGTTTTGATTACCATTTTATACAGTCAGGTAGTTTTTTAATTAAAAATGATTAAAAACGCTCAAATAAGGCTGGGATTCCATATTCGCCATGGATTCTATAAAAAAATGTTTACAAATTAGCTAAGTTTATATGTGGATCAAAAATGCAAATTTTTTCCATGAACATTCCATTAAGAAATAACGGAAATACTTAGTGGGACAAAGTGGCTGAAGGGAATCCACACGCAAAAAATAATTCGTTTGATACAAAGGAAATTTTGGCCAAGTAAACATCTTTTCTAAAAAACATTGGACTTTGTTTGCGATAAAAGGACATGTTTTTGCGATAAATTCTTCCAAAAATTTGTGACAAATATAAAGTTTTTTTTAACCCTGACAATACCCTTCATTCTTGATATATATAGAACATTTTATACCAAGTTTCAACAATTTTTTCTTTATTTACAAATGGTTTAAAATGGATTGTTCATAATGAAAACGATGTCAAGTCCAACTTAATGTTGTAACATAATTCAAACTAAAATTTTTACGAATTATAAGCAGATCTCAGTTGGTATTTCAAATTCTTTCAGAGTATATTTGGATTTATTTCGATGCATAATTATATTAAAAGTCTCCCTTTTTGGCACAACCCATTATTGTTTTGTTTGTACCCATTATTGTATTGTTATGCTTTAAATAAAACAACAAAATTGTTGTTGTTTTCGCACATTTAAATACCTACTTTGTGTGCCTGTTTCTTTACCGCGTAAATGTTACCAAAAATGTATGAGCCTTAGAAAGACTTGTACCTGACAGCCGTTTGTGTGTTGTTCTAATGATTTTTGTGATTGGATATACCAGCATTTTTGTACCGAAACTTTAAAAATTGACCATTGACCGAGTTTACCATCCACATTCGCGCGAGCTCAGTCAAAACAATAAAGTGGCCATAATTGCAAATCGGACGAACATATATATTGGAGAGCTATATCCAAATCTGAACCGATTTCAAGCAAACTTCTCATATATTGTGGTAGTCGTCGAGGAAGGCGTTGTACAAAATTTTGGGAAGATTGGTCAATAAATGCGCTTGCAATGGTTCTAGGAGTAAAAATCGGGTTATATATATATGAGAGCTATATCAAAATCTGAACCGATTTCTAAGAATCCTTCCTGTCAAAATTCGAGAGAATCGATTAACCAATGACCTTTTTATTGCATTATTACTGCAAATTGGACGAACATATATATGGGAGCTATATCCAAATCTGATTAAATTTTTTTTCAATTTCAATAGGCTTCGTCTCTAGGCCGAAAAACATGCCTGCACCAAATTTGAAGACGATCGGATGAAACTTGCGACCTGTAGTTTGTACACAAATTAACATGGACAGGCGGACAGACAGAAGGACATAGCTAAATCAAATCAGAAAGTGATTCTGAGTCGATCGGTATACTTATCAATGGGTCTATCTCTCTTCCTTTTGGGTGTTACAAACAAATGCACTAAGTTATAATAATAGTAGGGTATAAAAAGGAAAAAAATGTTGTATGTAAGAACGTGCTATACAAGTGACGAGCACACAATTGCAATTATTTGCAAGCCTATGGGTTTGCTTGGGATTATTTTATTGTCTACGTCAAAAGTAATAATACGCTGAAATATTCACCCGTTTTCTCTAGTAAGAGAGACACAAGAGAAAAATAATGGCCCCGTACGCGAATAATCGCCTGCGGCTATCGAAGCACTTTTGCAATTACTGAGTTTTTGGTTTTACAACAAAAAGGAGGTCTTTTTATCGAAGACGAAGCTGATAAAGGGTTTAAAATAAACTAAGTTAGATGTGTTCAATAATACTACGTTTATGGCCGCCGTTTGATATGTAGAAGAGAAACGTAACAAATTGCAAATTGTGCCCATGAACATTCCACTAAGGAACAGGGGCAAATTTCTCACATATCAATGAATGCAGTCCGATTCAAGGTTAAGCTCAATGATAAGGGGCCTCCTTATTATAGCCGAGTCCGAACGGCGTGCCGCAGTGCGACACCTCTTTGGAGAGAAGTTTTACATGGCATAGTATCTCACAAATGTTGCCAGCATTAGTAGGGGAAAACCACCGCTGAAAATTTGTTCTGATGGTCTCGCCAGGATTCGAACCCAGGCGTACAGCGTCATAGGCGGACATGCTAACCTCTGCGCTACGATGGCCTCCCGTTAGTGGAATATTAATGGGCAAAAATTGCAAAATTGCTGTTACTACTTCCGGTGACCGACCTATGATATCGATGTCGTCGGCATAGGCGAGTAGCATGTGTTCTCTTGTGAGCAGTGTGCCATATCTATTCACATCTGCATCTCGTATAATCTTCTCCAGCAGGTTATTAAAGAGATCACACGCTGTCTCCTTGTCTGAAACCTCGTTTGGTATTAAATGGTTCAGAGAGTTTCTTTCCTATTCTTACTGAGGAACGCGTATCAGCAAGTGTCATTCTGCAGAGTCTTATTAATTTTGCAGGGATACCAAACTCAGACATGGCTTAAAATATCTGTGAACGTTAAGGGGTATCGAAACAGGTTTGTAGTCAACAAAGAGATGGAAGGTGATGATTTGTCCTTCTTGGGTCTTTTCCAGGATTTGGCGCTGAGTTATTATCTGGTTCAGGGTTGATTTACCAGGTCTAAAGCCGCATTGATAAAGCCCAAAAAATTCATTGACTTTAGGTTTTAATCTTTCACACAGTACGCTCGAGAGTATCTTGTATGCGATGGGGAGAAGATTAATTCCTCTGAAGTTGGCACATTCCGAATTGTCTCCTTTCTTGTTTACGGAACATAGCAGGCTGAGGTTCCATTCATCGGGTATGCGTTCTTCTAGCCAGATTGCGCAGACAAGCCGATGCATACGCCTTATGAGCGTGTCGCCTCCGATCTAAAATAGTTCAAAGGTAACCCGTCGGCTCCTGCTGCCTTGTTATTCTTTAGTCGCATGTTTGTTCGTTTTGGTTGACATTTTGCATATGATTCGAATCAAATATTGGGTTGCCCAAAAAGTAATTGCGGATTTTTTAAAAAAAAAGTAAATGCATTTTTAATAAAACTTAGAATGAACTTTAATCAAATATACTTTTTTACACTTTTTTTCTAAAGCAAGCTAAAAGTAACAGCTGATAACTGACAGAAGAAAGAATGCAATTACAGAGTCACAAGTTGTGAAAAAATTTGTCAACGCCGACTATATTAAAAATCCGCAATTACTTTTTGGGCAACCCAATAGAAGACTGGTATTGAAACCTCATAGATCATTTTCACATCATTCCTTCAATATTTGATTTTCATAAAAATGTTGCAAACTAATGATCAATCAAAATATGATCGAATATCTTATCCCTTAAAAAATTCGTAAAAAAAACTATCCGTTCAAAAACGAAATACTTACGTCCACTTTATTATAAACATATCCCACTGTGCAACAGTTGTCATTGGCTATAATAATAACTATAGGCTATTTGTTAAGTTAACAATGAACTATAGGCTATTTTTTTTGTTAACATTGAACTATAGCTAAAGTTCCTAAAGGTTTGGCTGGTTCATCCGTATCTGTAAAACTCACTGTTCAAGTAAATCTTTTTTTTGTTTGTTTTATTTTGCCCATCACTTTATTGCCTTGAACTTCGTTTGCGAGTTCACGAGCCTACACTAGCATGCATGCATCAGTGTAGCCCATAAAATTCTTGTTCTACCCACCATAGAGAGCACACAACTGGCGTGTTCTTTGTGTAACAACTGGAATGTGGAAATTGGGTTGTTCTGCGGGCAAAGTCAAAACCCCAAAAGGTTTTGCAGTACATTAACCAAAAGATGATGAATTTATTTGCATTAATGATTCATTTTTTTACATTTAAAAATAAAGTAGAGTAAACTGAAAGTTTTGTCGATACGTGATGAAATCATTAAGCAAAATATTGAGATTTCATGGTTCCTTTCAATAGAACCTCCAACCAACAACTAATTCATTTTACATTGACTTTTTCGTATTATTTGCTCTACAGACAATTTGCTCCAACGATAAAATATCGTAATGCAATGGTTTTATTTTCCTTCTATTTTCCTACTTACGTTTGCATTATCATTTCTTTTATTTGTGTGTTGAAAGTCATGCACTGGAAACGCTCAAAACCCAAACAAACCAAAAAAATTGGATACTGCAAAACTTTCTAAAAAAAAGCACGAGCTACCCAAGATTAGATGTTATTGACTGTGAAAAGGCAGAAAAGAATTGGTGGATAAAAACCTATTATGCTGTGCAACAGATTTGCTTGTTAAGACATAAAACGCAACAGTGGCGGAAACGAGGATAGGAAGAAAAGTTTACTTGAATGGTAAAAAAACTGAACCATTGTAGATTAGAGCGCCTGAGAAAAATGCATTTAATTTTATTTTTCAATTCTAAAGAGCCCTGGTAACTGACATAAGATTTAGCCCACATTACCAGTGCGGGAGTTGTGCGCTCAATTCTCAACGGAGGCTATGGTGCTCGAGGGGAGGCTTGTTTTAGACTTTCATTATAATCTAACTTTACCTAACCTTTTTTACACCTGCTTTCCTTTAAAAGTTAAAGTTTGTACTTTCGAAATATTTTGGAGAGTTTATATCATTTATTCGGTAGCTGTTTACCATTTCTGCCACAATTTCCTCGTGGGTGCTAGACCTGCATTATTTGCCTATGACACCGAACGCCTGGGTTCAAATCCCGGCGTGAACATTATAAAAATTTTCAGCGGTGGTTATCTCCTTACTGTTGCCGGCTATATTTGTGAGGTATCTTGCCATGTTATAGGTTGGGCTAGGTTGAAAAGAGGGTGCGGATGTTAATCTGCCCTACGCCACTATGGACATACACCTAAGCCAGTAATCGGTTTGTTGTTGAGCTCTAAATACTAAAAAAAAGTAACTTCGAACAAGAAAATCTAAGTTAGGAATTCCGTGCTACTTACAAAATCCTTATTTGTTTTCCATGCCACGCCCCAAAGTTGGTTCGTGTGTGGTATTGTGTCCCCAACTAACTGCCGGTATCTGTTCGACGCGAAAGCCGGGCTATAACAAAGGAAATGCTCCAATGTCTCATCATCTTCTCCGCATGCCCTACACATGCTATCACTTGCCGCACCGATTTTACATAAGTGAGCTCGTAGTCCTATGTGTCCCGTTAGGTATACTGACCTTCACATTTGCTATGTGTCCCGTTAGCTATACTGACTTCCTTCTTATTGCCTTTCAGTAATAGCCTCGTCTTCTCACGGTCTGGATCCCCCCAATCCGCATTCGTCGTCCACGCCCTAAACTCGGACCGAGTCGACCCGAAAGTCTTCGGGTTAACCAAGTTTACTGACCGCAATCCTCTAGCCTTCACCGCCAAATCGTCTGCCCTTCATTACCCCTTACTTCGTGATGGGCCGGCATCCAACGATGCAATTTTACCATATTCAAAGAAGGCGTTAATATCCTTCTTTCACTGCAAGACTGTTCGTAACCTTTCCGTCCTGGTTGTTATTGTCCTTATGGCAATTTTACTATTCGTTAAGATATATACACTCGACGTTGGCACCACACCACCTCACACATTCCTTGATCGCCCTGATCTCCGCCTGCAGGACCGTATTATGATCAGGCAATCTAAAATAGATCTCAGTCCCTTGGTTCTCAATGTAGAATTCCAGCTTTGATCCATTCGTTTAACATGATCTTCAATAGATGGCAATGTTAGGGTTCCGTCAATCCAAGAGTGCAGTGCCTCGCATGTTATAACTTCAAAAGCAGTGTCCCGCATGTAATAACTTCTCTACCAAGTGGTGTCGCTATGCGGCACGCCGTTCGGACACGGCATAAAAAAGGAGGCCCCTTATCAATGAGCATAAACTCTATGCGGACTGCACTCATTTATATGAGAGAAGTATCCTCGGTTCTTTAATGGAATGTTCATGGGAAATTTAGTTAGTATTTAGTAGAATCTCTCGGTTTAGATCATGCAGATTCAAACTTAGGTCTCCCGGCGGTGGATGCCTAACTACAAGATGGTTGTTGTTGTTTTAGTTGTAGCAGTTTGTTCTGTTCTATCTTTCGTTTGCTTGATTCTGTTGAGTGTCCAGATCCAGGAACTCTGCAACTAAGATGGTGAGCGTCCAGAGGTATCTGGGTCAGAGTCGAGTGGGTCTAGTTGGGTAGTTAAACAGGTTACTTGTGTCGTGTGGTCCCTGGTCACAATCGGGATATACATCTGCCGGAACGTAATTGAGCCAGAACTACTCTGGTTTGGCGGGGGAGGTCAATTGCTTCATGTGCAACAGGAGTCGGTCGTTTGCTCTGGCATGTGGGGAGAATGTGTAGGAGCTGTCAAATGTGACGCCAAGTATTTTGGGACACTTGATGGTCGAAATCATTTCTCCATCGACCATCACTTTTAGCTCACTATTCACCTCACGCGTATTTGTAGTGAACAATGTGGCTGAAGATTTGGTGGCAGATAACTTCAGATCTCAGAAGTTCGTTGACGTAGACCTTCAACCTATCGCAGATGTCATCAATGGGTGCGGGGCCTGATGCCATGATCGTTCAATCGTCTGCATATGATAGGATATGCGGGATGGCGTGGAATGGAGAATAATAAGTAGAGGTTAAACGGTGCTGGAGATATCATGCCACCTTGGGGAACTCTTTTTTTCCCTCTACAGTGCTTCGACTTCTTATCCCTAAATTCCACAAATGACTGGCGACCACACAGATAATTCGCGACCCAGAGTTTCAGGTTAGTGGGTGTCCGTACAACGAATTCCATCAAGCTCGTCTGCGAGTACCACTGCATGAGCCAGGAAATTGAGCCGCACTGGTATAAAGCGAGCGGCTAAACGACGCCATATTTTTTTGCCGTTTTATGACATTTCTCTTCGGTAAGGTTTGCCGTTTCATGATGGAAAGATATACGAGCTAACGAGTCAAAATTATTAAAAATTATTACCGAAAATCAACAATTCAATAATCAAAAGATGCGTTATTGGTCAGACAACAATTCAGACGTACTCCATAAGACATCATTGCATCCCAAGATGATTTTGTTGTTGTTGTAGCTACATTTTCATGTGGAGTTGGCGATCCTCTTTAAGATCCTGTGTGTGAGCAAGCTCTTTCCGGTTCAAAGGACCGATCGCCTCGGGAACATGGTGGCTATTGCCTATTTAAAGGCGCAAATAACCCGCCTTGTCATATCGAGCATCATAGGTACTCAGTATTTGTGCTAGAGCCGGTGCCGCCCGGCCACTCACGGAGACTATCCGCTCGATACCGCTGATTGTTCGTGAATCGTTGCAGCTACTCCGTATAGAGCATTCCAATATCCACAACCGACGTGCCCGGTAGCTCACAGCTAAGCTTCTCATGATAGCTATGAACATCAAACAGATCGGACATCAATGTTCCAGCGTCAAATGGCTCTCCTTTCCTCCTAAATTAATGTGTGATTGAATAACCTACCGCATCACTTAAGATCAGTTAGCGTTACGTCGCCAAAAAGTCACAGATCCTGTTATCCATTCTATCGATATCCGAGGGTGACTTAACAGTAGACAACAACGTTTCAATACCGCCGCTTAAGCTGCAGTGCTTCAAGTGCTCTAATCAACTTAGGTTTTTGTCTTTCCCACTGATTTCCAGATTCCCATACTGATACTGGAGTCAGCAATGTCGGAGCATCGAATTCCATCAGGCTCTTCTACGAAGATCGCTGCCTTCGCTAGGTAATTGGGCCTTCATAGGGTTATTCGCGAACGGCTGCTGCGTTAATGATGTCTCAAAATATCTTCTCAGCAACATGTACATCTGGAGGAGACAACAGCTCAATAGCTTTTAGTGTAAATCTTAGGCCATTATAATCCACTGGCACGTAATACTAGGAGATAATCCATCAAAACACCAGGGGCCAATTTCTATTTATGTATAAAATATTTATATTCTAGGATTATTTCATGCCGCATTTTCCGTTAGAATATTTGTTCTTAAGAACTTCTTTGGAATTTTCTCATTGACATACATACATACAAATTGATGTACGAACAAACAAACATGTGTTTTCCATATATTCCGCACATTTAGGTCTGTGCTGCTCTGCTCCACTGATGATCCATGTGTGTGCATCTGCTGTAAAGTATCTCGAACTCTTCTATTGTTGAAAGCATACTTCATCTTTGGCACTCCTCCAAGCAATCGACGAACTTCGTCGTCATGCCACAATGATAATCTAACGCATTTCTAATTTGGCCGCGCACACACATGAAAGCATCATTAAGCAGCAAATAATTGCAGCATAAACACTCCAGTTGCTGTTATTCGTAACGTAAAAATATCGAATGGGGGGATGGATGTCCGTCTGCTCCTGCACACATGTTGTGAATGCTGAAGACCAAGAAATTGTCGGTATTTGGTCTATTCCAACTAAAAAAAAAATCGTATAAAAATTGTAAGATTAATATTTTAGTAGGCAAGTGTGCGTATGTGTGAACTAATCTCTCATTGTCTGCAATTAGAGGCAAGAAAATAGTTCAATCTAAATATAGAGCGTGTTATGTTTGACCAAACCATACATATACCATGCACATTGGGGAGATTTTTATTACAAAAATGTGAATGATATTGGTCTTGCTGAAAATGATACATATATAGTGAAATTGGAGCTATATAGTGCAGTGCAATGAAAATTTTATGAAAATAACATCTATACAGGACGACGAAGTAGAACATCTGTTGTCAGGATTGCCATGATATGTTTTTCACAAATAAGTGTTGCCACTTGCCGAAATACCTCTATTGTGAATGGTAAAATAAAATTAAAACCAATTATTTATACAATTGCGTGCACAACCTACCTCCATTCAAGATCAAGCGGTATATCGAGCCTGTCTACTAGACAAAATTCATGGAGACACGGTAGCAGATGCGGTAAATAGCTACCGGGTGAATGTAGTCCTTGGAGAGCAACCGCCTCCCATTGCAACTGAAGAAATTGACCTCCCCTGGCAAACCAGAGTAATTTTACGATGCGGCAGATGCAGACGCCTCAACTCCATGACAACTGCATGATGTATGTCCCGATTGCGACCAGGGACCACACGACACTCCTCACCTGTTTAACTACCCACCAAGACCCACTCGACTCAAACCCAAATCCCTCTGGACGCACCCCATCTTAGTCGCAGAGTTCCTGGATGTGGATACTCAACAGAGTCAAGCAGACGAAAGATAGAACACACCAAATTGCTGCAACAACAATAAGAACAACCACTTCACGGCAAACAAACAGACGTTTATTGCGTTTTATTTTTGTCCTTCACGGTTTGTCTATCCAGTTTTAGTTTGTCCCAGTGTGTGAGAAATTAAAACAAGTTAAAGCGTGCTAAGTTCGTCTGGGCCATATCTTGGGAACACATCACCATGGATTATGCTAAAAATTTATACAAACCAAATTTAGTTGAAGGGCATAATTTTATTCTACAAACCAAACTCCAATCAAACCAGCAAAAATTAAAGCTTCTAGGAAACGAACAAGGATGATCGAGAGACCGGTTTACATTGGAGCTATATCAGGTTATAGACTGATTTTTACCGTACTTGGCACAGTTGTTGGAAGTCATAACAAAACACTACATGCAAAATTTCAGCCAAATCTGACTAACATTGCGGCTTCCAGGAACTCAAGAAGTCAAATTGGGAGATCGGTATATATAAGAGACTAGACGAACCGGGCCCGCTCCGCTCCGCTTTAAATCTCTAATATTTTTTTTTTGGGGGTGGGGACACTTCGCCCTGAATGCGGATATCGAATTCGTGCCATTGTAGCCTATGACGCTAAACGCCTTCGAATGCTGGCGAGAACATCGGACAAAGCGGTGTTTATCCCCTCTTAATGTTGTCGCCATTTGCGGGATACAATGCCATGCATGCCATTAAAAAAAATTTTCCCCAAAGAGTTGTTGCACTGCGGGTTGCCCTTCGGACTCGGCCATAAAAAAAGGCCTGATTTTAAACTTGAATCGGAAAGCACTGGTGGTAATGTTCTTCCTTAGGGTAATGGGATGGTACCTCAGACATTTCGACTCAAATATAGATATCAAATTCGTGCTGCACTTCCAAATCCCGTTAATTTGAGCCCCATATTGCCTTGGCCGGTAAATATGAACCGAATGGAGGGTGTTTTGGGGCAAGGGCGGCCACCGGCACTTTGCACTGAAAATAGATATCAAATTCGTTTTTTATTTCCCACGGAAATGAAGTTCAGTTTAAACGGTGCTTTAGGGCGTACTCCAAAACACTTGGCTCCAAGTGTTGGCTAATGGGCCAAATAACCCATTTGACGTATCTTTAGGAGGGAAAGCGCCTCCTAGACTTGAACGCAAATTTTAATTTCATGTTCGAAATCTACTTCCTAATACCTTTAATTTGAGTCCCATATAGCCATGGTCGACTAGTATGCCCATTTGGGGGTGGGCGACCACCCATTACTTGGACCTAATGTTTTATGCCATATTTGTAATCTACTGCCTAATACTCTTCATTTGAATCTCATATTGACATGAACTTCGAATATATGTTTAGAGGAGGTTTGGGATTGGAGAGAGGCCCGCTGGGTACTTGGACCCAAATTTTAATACCATATTTGTTTTCTGGTCTCCAACACCTTGCCCTTATTAATGCCCTTATTGTGCCCATCGGACCACTTTCGTATATGGGTGTCGTTTTTGGGATAAGGGGAGAGTCCGCCTCCACCCAATATCTAAAAATTATATAGCCTATGTTTCCTTCCAGACAAACGTACACAATCTATGAACATTTTAAGAAAATCGTTTCAGCCATGTATCATATAGTCATAATGGGTCTAATGGCGTTTTTGAGGGGTGGCGTGACCCCCTATACTTCAATGTGATTTCGTATGCCAGATTCAAAATCTACTCCCGAATACTTTTCACTTGAGTCCCATATTGAAATGAGCGTCCAATATGTCTGTTTGGGGAGTTTTGGGGTTGGGGTTGCCCGATGGGTACTTAGACTACACGGAACAAACAAACCGTGTCCCATATATCCGTGATTGGCTAATGTGCCCATTATGGGCGTTTTTGGTAGGGGTGGGGTGACGCCCTATACTTCGACATGAATTCGTATGCCAAATTCTTTATCTACTCCCGCATACTTTTCATTTGATACCCATATTGTCCTAATCGGTTCACTTTTGATTTTGGGTGGTGTTTTTGGGTTAACGATGGAGGGTCCGCCCCCTTCCGTTATCAATAAATTATAAAGTCTATTTCTACTTCATGGCAATATTCGTAATCTACTCCCGAATACCTTTCATTTGAGTCCCATATTGTCATGATCGTCAAATAAACCTATTTAAGGAGTTTTAGGGCTTTGACCCAACTTTTATTATGAAATGCGTACTCTACTCTTGAATACCTTTCATTTGAATCCCATATTGTTCCGATCAGTCCACTTTTATTTTTGGGTAGTACTTTAGGGTAAGGAGGAGGGTACGCCCCCCTCCCTATATCAAAAAATTATGTAGTCTATGTTTCCTTCCAGACCAACCTACACAATCTGTGAAAATTTCAAGCAAATCGGTTCAGCTGATTTTGAGTCTTTGCGGAAGAAACAAACAAACCGACAAACAAACACACAAACAAGCAAACACAAATTGAATTTTATATATAAGGTGTTGCCAACCAAAAAAACTACAGATACCGAAAGAAATGCCATATTTTAATCCCCGCAGAACATTGCGAGCCATCAATCGTGTACTAAAAAATTGTTACTGGAAGTCGTTCGCTTACTTTATTTGCCAGCAGAAGAGAGCGGGAGAGTGCGTGAGAGCGAGGAAAACTTTGAGAGTTTAATAATTAAGAGCTTGCAAATTTCTACTGGAGGCAAAAATTCACAGCATCGAAGATCTGTTTTAAAAAAACCAGCTGTTAAATTCAAATGAATACAAAAAGATTTTAAAGGCTGTTCTTACTCTCCTGCAAATTGTTACTCATAATTTTGAAACTTCTAATTTTTACTGGAAAAGTATGCGAATTGACCTAATGTTTCTGCAGTTCTGCAGTGCATACATACATGTTTATGGTTTTCGGGTGATGTACTTTCTTAAGCCCTTCCGATTGGATTTCTTTTGGTTAATTATCGTGCATGAATCGTTCGGCGGTGTACGTTATGCCTGCATTGTGTTTTGTCTCTCAGCAGCAGTAACTACCATGACAGGTTCATTGAAGAACTATTGTTTGAGAATAAAGTGAGAAATTTTTGTCGGTTATCTCCCAAAGTGCAACAGACGCATGCAGACCTTAGTTTTCGTTTAGGCTTTAAATTTTAATTTCTGTGTATTTTGGCAGCAAGTACAAGCTAAAAGCCCATGCTGCCACGAAACGAGATGATTTGCAATCAGCTCTTCATCTCTTTGGGTTTTTTTCTCTAGGGAATAAATTGAAATATTTTTGTAATGGCAACTATGAATACCCCTACCATTTGTCCCAATTTTAAATAGTCTCACTTTGATCACTTTTCTTCCATCATCAGCAGCATGAAATTAATTTCAAACCATTTCTTCTTCATTGCAGAATTTTCCGGCGAAAAATGAAAATCTACAATTAATTAACACATTGTGTGGTTTTATTAGCCCTTGGTGGCCAGAAGGCGACGACTGCGTTCAGAGGTCTTTCCCGGCATCAAGGCAAACAACAGCAACTAAAGATGTTTCGTTCATCGGCTGGCGAAAAAACCCAATCTCAGGTGACCACACCTGATCTGGATGACTCTATTAGTTTTTCGGATGATGTCAATCCCGATGTTGATGTGGACGTCGATGTGGATGTTGAAGCTGTCACCACCAAAAAGCCCCATTTTTTAGACTACGACGCCATTGCACCACCTGAATTTATCGAGCAATTTGATAGGGTAATGAGTTTTAGCAATGACATCGCCCCTGCCTCACAGACCATGACCAATGGCTTTGTCAACAGTGGCAGTGGTGAACAATTAAAGTTGGATAAAAAATTCGAAAAGGATGGAGAGATAAGTGATTATGAACTGGCAGCTAGCGGCTACACCAAGAAAGAGTTCACCCAAGATGATAATACACTGAACATCAATTCGTTGACACAAAACTCTTCGGTTAGTGGACAGCCCCGCAAACACTTCCTAGATGAAAATCCCATACCTCCCGACTATATGATGAATGAACATCAGTTGCGTGAACATCGTAGTTTAGATCGTAATTTCGAGAGGCACAATGAGCAACGATCTGCCTTGGATTTACACTCCAATCTGCCAGGTTTTAGATCTTCCCGCGAACGATTTAAAGACTTACCAGCTTGTGCAAGGCTACCCAAAGGCTCCGCTTGGACGCAGAGTTTTGATAGTCGCTATGAGGGAAATTTGGCCTCAAACAAATTGGATGCCTTTGGACCAAAGGTTGAATGTGTCTACTCCCTATTGTCCATGCTGGGTTCTAATGACCCCTTGGAAATGTCCAAGAAATTCCATGAGCTTTCCAAAACACCCGAAACTTGCAACACTCTAAGACGGTCGGGCTGTATACCTCTGCTGGTGCAAATTATCCATGCCGATGGAGGTCCCGACGAGCCCAGAAAATGGGCTGGCATGGCCCTACACAATGTCGTTCACTGCCACCCGGATGAAAAATCAGGCAGGCGGGAGGCAAAGGTTTTACGTTTGCTGGATCAAATTATGGACTACTGCAATTTTTTGCGTACCCTGCTACAAAGTGGAGGAGAAGCCATTGCCGATGATGCTGATCGTCATCCCTTGGCCGCCATGTCTTCTTTGATGAAGGTCAGCTTCGATGAGGAACATCGTCATGCCATGTGTGAATTGGGCGCCCTGCAGGCGATACCCAGTTTAGTGCATTTGGATCATGCCGTGCATGGTCCAAAACCGGAAAATCAATGTTGCAATTCCTTGCGGAGATTCGCTCTGATGGCTTTAACAAACTTGACGTTTGGTGATGAAAATAACAAAGCTTTGCTTTGCAGCCAAAAATTGTTTATGGAAGCGCTGGTCGCCCAATTGGATTCGGCTCCCGATGATTTGTTACAGGTGACAGCAAGCGTGCTGCGCAATCTCTCTTGGAGAGCCGATGCCCAAATGAAGTCAGTACTGAATGAAATAGGCACCGTCACCGCTTTGGCCAAGGCTGCAATGAAGAACAAATGTGAAAATACCCTAAAGGCCATATTGTCCGCCCTGTGGAACCTATCCGCCCATTGTAGTACCAATAAGGCGGAATTCTGTGCTGTTGAGGGTGCGCTTTCGTTCATTGTACGCATGCTTACCTATGAGGGTCCCAGCAAAACTCTGAAGATTATAGAAAACGCTGGAGGTATATTGAGAAACGTCTCCTCGCACATAGCGGTGCGGGAAGATTATCGTCAAATTCTAAGGGAACATAATTGCCTATCGATTTTGTTGCAGCAGCTCAAATCGGAAAGTTTGACTGTGGTCAGCAACTCATGTGGCACTCTGTGGAATCTTTCAGCTCGCTGTCCCGAAGATCAACGTTTCCTTTGGGACAATGGTGCCGTGCCCATGCTTAGATCTCTGATACACTCTAAACATGCCATGATTTCTGAGGGCAGTGCGTGTGCTTTGAAAAATCTATTAAATTTTCGTCCGTCGGCCCAAAATACCAACCACTTGGACCCCATTGCCAGATCGTTGAATTTGAAAAAGCTACCCACCCTCAATGTTAGAAAGCAAAAGGCCCTGGAACAAGAATTGGGGGCAGCTGCCAAGAAACACAGTGAGACGTGTGATAACTTAGATACAGTTAATCCCAAAGATAGGCCGACTTATGATGCCACCGCCACCACCTCCAGTACAACAGTGCTGCCGAGACATCGCTTCCCTTTGCATGCAGGTGCTCTGGGGTCCATGGTTATGGCTGGAGCTGCTTCAGGATCTGGTCGTTTGACGCGTTCTGCCATGTTAACGAAGAGTGAGAGTCGCGACTCGGTTTTCTCCGCCAAATCGGATGGTGTTATCTATGATCAGATAATGCGATCGCATTCTGCCTCTGATGCCAATCGCAAGTTACAGCACAACTCTCGACCCTCGGCAGCACCGGCGACGACAGCCTACAATTTACAGCGAGATGTAGAGCCTGCCGAAGAACAGCCCATAGATTATGCCCAAAAGTATACGGAACACATAAGCAAACACAACGACTCCAGGGTTGTCGATGCCGAAAATGGATCCGCAACCTATCAAGAAACCGATTTAGACCAACCCACAGATTTCAGTTTGCGTTATGCTGAAAATCAATTGGAATCCGATATAGATCTGTCCCCACCCACAGGCAATGCCGAAGAGGGCAGAAATCTCGAGCAAGGCGGTGCCACAGCTAAAGCGCAACAAACCTCATCTAGGCCCCCTGCTAATCAACCCGAGGGTAGTGAAATCTTGCTTATCTTGGAAGACAGCGTCAAGTGTTATCAAACTGAGGACACTCCCTATGTTATATCTAATGCCGCCTCTGTCACAGATTTAAGATCCGTACAAACTTCGGGAAAGAATGAAGAAAGTGATTTACCCACAGGCATGGATAACTCAGAAACCACTTCATCAGCAGGAGCAGTGGCTCAGCAGCCATCGAGAAAATTCAATAGACCTCAAGCGCATCAGCATCACCACCAGCACCACTCATCGAATCCTTATGGATCAGGTTCATATACCCCCGAGAAACCAGTAAATTACTGTGAAGAAGGTACCCCCGGTTACTTTAGTCGCTATGAATCTTTGAGTAGCTTGGATGAGTCACCACCCCAGCCCGAGCATACACCCAAAGAGTTGCAAAGATCAGCGAACAAGGCTCGAGAAGAAAATATGCCAGCTGAGCTAAAAGCGGAGAACAGTGTGGCAGAGAAAAGAGATTCTCCACCAGAGGCACAAGCCACCACATCGCAAGCACAACAACCTCAAATAAATTCAGCCTTGGAAACTCCTCTTATGTTTTCAAGGCGCTCCTCCATGGATTCTTTGGCCGAGGAAGATGTTGGTCCTTTGGATGACAAAAGTTCTGTGGTTAGTGATTTTAGTCGTTTAGCTAGTGGGGTTATTTCCCCCTCGGAAATACCCGACTCTCCCACACAGAGCATGCCCCAGAGTCCGAGACGTAATTCAAACATTGGCAGCGGCCAGGCACAATGCTTCTCGGGGTCGGCAGTATCGCCCAACATTCAGAGAGCACAACAAAGCCGAGCGGGTGACACAGGGAAACGCTGCTTACGCAGTGTATTCGAGGATGACATCAGCACGTTTCATGTAGAAAATACTCCCGCACAGTTTTCCACAGCCACCAGTTTAAGCAATCTCTCCATGATGGACGAAGAGGCATCCTCCACCAATCAATCGCCGCCACAGCCCACTGCTGTTACCACAGCCAATACCATATCCGAAGGTGAGGAGGAGGAAGAAGATGGAAATGCTAACAATAATGATGACTTACTATTGGCCTCATGCATAAATATGGGCATGAATCGAGCGGCCGCCCCCTCAATGTATTCCCAGGGTAATGACAATGGTTCATCGATTAATAATGGGGTCGGAGCCATGGGTATGACTCAAGATGAACCTAAACAATACTACACCGAAGATACACCAGCTCTACTTTCGAAAGTGGGAAGCAACACAAATCTCTCAGCCATATCTTTGGGTTCCAGCACAAATGATCCCAAGGATGATACGGTCTATGAGGCAACAGTGGGAAATGCAAATTCACGCTCCCACAATCAACACCACCATCAAGCTATCAATAGACGTTCGCTAAACTTGTCCGATGATATGTCTTCAAATGCCTCCGAGAGTGGAGCAGGTGGTATAGACATACTTCAACAGTGTATAAGGGAGGGCATGCAAAAGTCCACCTCGGCCAAAGAGAAGCCCAAAATGCCAACCCAACACTCAATTCCCGCCGCTGGCAGTGCACAAATTGCTGCAAATCACTTGGATCCCATAGCAATGTTGCGGCGTGGAGGCAATGTGCTGCCACCCTATGTGACGGGTAATGATGAAATGAGCAAATATCGTGTTGAAGACAGTCCCTGCAATTTCTCCGTAATGTCTGGGTTGTCCAACCTCACAGTGGGCTCCAGTCTGGTGGGCCCGGCAGTTATCTTACAGGGGAATTCTGGTGCAGTGTAAGTTGAGACTACCAACTCTTCTTCTAGGAGCGAATTTATATCTCTCATCTTAAAATTTCTACAGCTCATCTATAAACGATAATTCTGTTCCTCCTGGTATGAGGGTTGCTTCGAATTTTCCTCTGCGCGACAATAAATCATCAATGTTAGGCGCAGTAGTAGAGGATGCTCGCAGCAGAGAACCCCAGTGGCAAGACGATTCACTAAGCTCGCTGTCCATTGAATCGGAAGACGATACCAATTTGTTAAGTCAGGTAAGAGAGTACTACTTTAAAACATTCAACGATGCAACGATTATATATATATTTTATTTTTTTATATTTTTAAGGCTATTGCCGCTGGCTGCAATAGGCCAAAATCAAATTTGGGTTTTACTACAAATTTGACTTCGACTGGCAACCACAAGACCACTTCCCTATCATCCTCTCAACCGATACCCATTAATGCAGCTACCTCAGCATCCTCTCTGACATCCCAATCGACTTCGAGGAATTTCGATAAGCCCCATCAACAGGTGCACCACCAACAACAAGAAATTCCCAAGCATCATTATGGTCCCATACAGGCTGGCAACGAGTCGTACAGTTCAGTGGATTCCAGCGATTCCAATGACAACCAATCGAAATCCTTATTCGAATTGTGTATTTTGACGGGAATGCATAAAAATCATCGCGACACCAACATGGGAGGTGGCAGCAGCTCATCTTCTCGCAAACACACACGCAGTGCCCACTCTCATAGATCTCACAAGGCAAGTGGACCAGCAGAACAGATTACCACCCAATCAAATCCAAATTTAAAACAACAATTTGATTCTTTACCCATGCATGGCAAGCAATTGACACCAAATCGTCATGTAAGGGAGAGAGATCGAAGAGATGAGAAGCTTCTGATGGAGTGCATAAATACTGGGATAATGAAAAAGATTGGAGAATCGCATAAACAACCAACGTCTCCTTCGCTATTGACACGTGAAGCTTTAGTTTTGCATAATAACCAGCCAAAAAACGGGCAGGCTACGTCTGCAGCTGCTCCAATGGAAGAAATAATTCGCCCTCAAAGTGCCAAATACATGGACAATTCCAATTCGTCCACTACAACAATGGTCAGCAACAGCAGCAGCACCAACACCACCACCATCATCACAGCAGCTCCAGACGTAGAGAAGAAAGACAACATCAACATGCATCCTCACACCACAGTGCCAGAGAATTTGAATCCCCAACATCGGCAACAGCAACAGAAAATCAACACCAACATCAGTCCCGAAGACGACACAAACGGTCAAAGAAATCTTTGCAACTCAATGCTGCAAGCGCACAAGCCGTCGAATCAAGCTCAGCAACAAGACGCAAATCCTCAAAATCCCGAGAGCGATCCAGAGATAATGAACGGTATTGGGTGTAAGTTAACAGCGGCAGCATCATCGGAGCAGGAGGAAGAAATGCACAACTGCACTCAGAGTGACGAATCTAATCAATCATTTATTATGGAAACCACAGTTTTCTTAGAGACAAAGATTGCAGCCGATCTAAACGATACTCTGGATAAGGGAGGTGCCGCCGAGAAACATAAAGATCCCGATCTTATGTTGAAATCTGTTGAAAGGCTCACACTGGAGTTTGTCTCTTCTGCGGAACAATTAAGAACCAATAGCTCTTCGGCTCCCGTGGCACACACCACACACCAGCATACGGCTTTTGTTAATGCGACTCTAACTGCCAGCGACAGTGGCGGCGATTGTACAACCACCACCAATTCCATATCCATTGATACTTGGGATGAAGACACTTGTCCCAATGATGTTAGTTTTCCTAGCGTCAGTGTTTCTGCACCCAAGGTCATGTCGATCACCTTCGATGAAGATGACGAAGATCAGGCAACCACTGCCGACTACAAAGAACTGAATGACTTTGCTGAGAATACACCCAACATAGAAGAGTTACCAGCTCCCGATTTATCTTTGGATTTTGATAACATTGGTGTCATAAGTCAAAATGGTTACAATTACGACTCACAGCCATCCTCTATGGATTGTGCAACCGAGACAGAGAAAACTTTAATAAATGGTGCTGCTCCACATGCATTTTCAAGCATCGGTGAGGATAATCAGCAGAATAAACAGACAGAGAATGAGCAACAGGAAAGTTCCCATGGTCTACACTTTAAGCTGGGGGGTATAGTACAAACTGCAGCTGCCACATCATCGCTGTTCTTCAATTCAAACTCCATGACAAATTCAGCCTTTATAGCCCAGGAGGCCAGAAAGCTGGCCAATAATCTACATGCCCCGACTGACACTGATGGCGAAGAGGAATTGACTTTTAGCATCAACAGCTTAGACTTGGACAATATACGCCCTCCATCTGGTATGGATTCTTTGAACATTTCAGGCTATTATCAGGACTCGACACAGCCAAATTCTTTGCAAAATTCTCCTCAAATGCATTTCAAATCCCCCAAGTTTCCCCGCAAAACTTTGCCCGCTGGTTTGGTAGCACGCAGGGCTTTGGGTCACATGCCTCCCCATCTCACCGGAAGTGTGGAGTCCATCAATTCCTCTTGTAATTTGCTATTGGACAATATCAAACCGCCCAGTCTGATGGATGAACTTTTGGACTCCATGATAAGTGTATCGAGCATACAATCGGAGATTGCCGATGATTGTGCCAGCCTGGCTACCACAGTGACGGTGTCAAATTATGAAACGGCCTCGGCGGGAGCCGATGATGGCGGTGATGGCACCGTCACTTTGCAAAGCTGCAGTGAGGATCATTTGCCCAAAGATGATGATTGTACATTTAATGATGGAACCATTACACCCTTACCCTCGGACTACGATTTCAGTTCAGCTGAGAGTACACCAAAGAAAACCTATTCAGCTGGCATGAGAAATTTAACGCCCAAACAAAAACGTCAGCTGGTACAAGATCGCTACAAGACCTATACCATAGATGCGGACATGAGCGAAGAGCTGAGGAGAAAAATCGAAGAGGCCCAACAGGATGAAATGTTACAAATTGAAATTACCACAAACTATGAAACAATGACCTTGAATGCCGATGGTGAACTAAACCAGGAATCCGATGTGCAAAATACGCCGCGCAGTCGCAGAAGATCTAGTCAGGAGCGTTATAGAACCCAAACAATAAACTATTCCGATCTACAGGCAAATCTAAACCAATTGAATAGTGCAGAATGCCAAATGGAGCAGAGCGACAACTCCGTATGCTCTCTACAGACGATGACACAAAACTTTAAGTTCATCAACACATCGGGCGGCAATAATTCCAAACTAGATCAAGATCTGACCAGCTTGGAATATGATCAAAATTCCGAAACGGAATCTTGCCACAATTTCGATTCGAAACAACCAACTCTAACCGACTGCGAAGAGGAACATGAATTGGAAGAGGCAGAAGCGGAAATGGAACGAAACTCCGAAGTTGTTAGGCCGAGAATTGTAAAACCCGGCGAAGGGGGAGGTGTAAACACATTAGTCCCTGACGAAGAACAAGAACAGCAGTCATCGCCTGTTAAGGCCATAAGAGGTGGTAAAAAGCCTCAATACATTTCGCCCTACAGCATAAAATACCAAAAGGCCAACAATGAATCACCGACAAAATCAGCCTCCAAAGCTTCAACTGCGACAGCAAATAAAACAAATTTCTTAAGAAAACCCACAGCGGCCGCTGGAGCAAATACAAAATTGGCCCAGAAGAAAACGATTAAGGATACTGCTGCAAGTTGCGCAGCAGAATCTAAGCCGCAACCACCGGCAGTTTTAGAACGCCAAGGAACATTTGTAAAAGACGAACCTTCGCTGGATGCCTCCACTGTACCAGTTGTTGAGACAAGTCCAAAGAAGTCGAAACTATCGAAATTACCCATGAAAAGGCAACTCTCAGCCATCTCACCCAGCAATACATCACCTCAGAAGACAGCGAACACACGCAAATTGCCTATATCCTCAACATCCTCAGGGTTGGGAAATGCAACTAAACGGAATTTTGTGAACGGATCAATTAGCAAGCCCCAAAGAGCCAATAGCAATGTCAACATTAGAGTGACAACAAATGCGGCACGCATTGCAGTACTATCGTCCAGAGTTTCCACCACTACACCGCCCTCACGCAGTAATTCAACATTGAATTCTGCCAATGCTGCTGTCACAGCCGCTCAAAATGCTGCCGCCAAAATTAATCAGGCCCAGTCGCGTATAGCTGGTATATGGCGCAAAGTAGATGAGGTGAAAAACAAGCAACAACAGCAGCAATCAAAAGTCACCAAAGGATCTCAGTTAAGTGGCAAGACAACAGCGGCTGCAGCAGCAACGCACCGTCAGCCCGGTAAACTTGTGCGCAGCACCACATTTGACAACTCACCGCCATTGGAGATAATTAAACCCACAAAATCCGGTGCGGGAGTAACAACCACTAAAATTGCAATGGCACAAAAGCAGATTTTGACCAGCAGAAAATAAAGCATTGAAAATTTAAAAAAATTATCCACACTATAGAGGGTAAGCAAAGTTTTATTTTAATTTATTTTTTTTATTATTTCCAGTGTTTTTTAAAAAAGGTAGTTAGTTGGCGGAAGTAGTCCTTTATCCCAATTTTCAAGAACGTCGTATCTCTAAAATTAAAAAGTTAGGGTCAAGCAAACTGGGCGTATACTGCACCCCTTGGCGTCTGAAATATAACCAAATTTGTGTTTGAAAATGAATGTAGTGGCGATTGGCATATCTGATGCAAATATCGTGTACAAGAACGTCGTATCTCTAAAATTAAAAAGTTAGGGTCAAGCAAACTGGGCGTATACTGCACCCCTTGGCGTCTGAAATATAACCAAATTTGTGTTTGAAAATGAATGTAGTGGCGATTGGCATATCTGATGCAAATATCGTGTACAAGGTTGGAGCCAGCGAACTGCTCTGAGGTACGCCAGCCAATATATCTATTATATAAAAATTAAATTGTTGCCTTTGTTAGTTTGTTTGTCTGTTCCGTATAGACTCAAAAACGGCTGAACCGATTTTCTTGAAATTTTCACAGATGGTAGAGTTTGAGCCCCCGATAAAAAAAGGGAACTACGTTTTTTGTATCCGAAGTGGGGGCGGACCCTCCCCCTTACCCTCATTTTCAAAAACGTCAGATCTCGGAGATGGGTGGTGCGATCTAAGCGTGCCACCTTATGGTACCCCAAAAACACGAAATTGGTATAAATTTTTGGGTCAAATATCCTGGGAGAACGCCCCATCGCAAAACTCACCCGAAGGGACATGTTTACTGATTGGGACAATATGGGTATCAAATGAAAGGTATTTAAAAGTAGAATACGAACTTGGCATAAAAACGTCACACTTAGTGCCGGGGGTTCCCCCACCCCCAAAAACACCACCCAATAGGACGCTTTTACCACTGTGGGCAATACGGGTATCAAATGAAAGGTATTTAAAGGTATAGTATAAATTTATTTCTTGGTGTCTGAAGGTCCTCACCACCGCCCCAAAACCCCCGGCATGTCATATTTACTGCTTGGGACAATATGGGACTCAAATGAAAGGTATTAGGGAGTTAAATACGAATATGGGATTAAAAATTGAGTCCAAGTACCTAGGGGGCCGCCCCAGGCCCAAAACTGCCCCATAAGTAGCGACCATATGGGACTCCAATGAAAGGTATTCGACAGTAGAGAACGAATATGATTATCGTATATTAAAAATTGAATGTAATTACCAAGGGGGCCTCCACAAAACCAAAACCGTCCAAAGTGGGCATATCAGACCATCGGTCACATTCTGTCGTCCTGTCATCCTGCCGTTCAACAGGGCATGCAGGTCGCTGCAATAAAGGACTCAAATAAATCGGCTTTTGGGTTTTAGCGTCATGATATAGGACGAAAGAGAATGTATTGTAATCAAATGAAAGGATGTGTCAGAGGGCAATCTGCCTCCCCCTATGCTACCGAATAAAATGGAATTCAAAATAATATATGAAGGCCGATCAGGATAGAAAAGAACAGCAATAAAAGGTCTTTGGTAGTAGAGTACACTTTGTTCCCCGAATTGTGGTAGACGCAGGAGGACTCGCGGATCTTTGAAAATGTGAGTCCCAAGTTGTATCTTTGATATATAATTTTGAATGTAGGTAACCAATGCAAAAAAAATTTAATTAGTGTTGATCTGAACGATACCGCTAGCCCTGAAAATCTCGAAAGCCACCTTCAATATGCTTGACATTATAGGGCTCAAATAAAATCGTGCTCTAGCACGATGCCGATATTATTTCAGGGTCCGCCGCCTAAACTTCCTTCAAGTAATAGGTATTTGATAGTAGAAATCGAATTTAATATCCAATTTAGAGGCCAAGTGTTATGGGGTCGCCTCACCCCATACACAAAAATCGAAACAACGTTCTCAAGTCCCTTGTCGGCAGCACTTGGCGTGCTGACAAAGGAAACTTGGACTAATCACCCAATGCTTCTGGATATTGTGGCTAGAAAAATTGCTGCGCCCACCGATGTGAGGTTATGTAGCGGCTACGAACACTGCGTTTTCATTAAAGATATCTGTATCCGTTCACAATTTTCAATCCAAACTTTTAACTGCCCAGCCAAACCCACCAAATACCATAGCAGTATCTTCTCTCCTTAACAAATTCTAAGAAACGGTGTTGGTTTTATCGTAGCTCTCAGATGAGGATGATTCCATCAAAACACTTAAAAACTCGCTCTTTTCTTGGTGTCTAGTAAGATACAATGTTTTAATTTTTCAAGATATATTGGGTTGCCCAAAAAGTAAATGCGGATTTTTTAAAAGAAAGTAAATGCATTTTTAATAAAACTTAGAATAAACTTTAATCAAATATACTTTTTTACACTTTTTTTCTAAAGCAAGCTAAAAGTAACAGCTGATAACTGACAGAAGAAAGAATGCAATTACAAAGTCACAAGCTGTGAAAAAATTTGTCAACGCCGACTATATGAAAAATCCGCAATTACATTTGGGCAACCCAATAATTCCGCAAATTTTGCACTTACCTTCTAATGTAGAACAACCGACTTGCGGTAAAATTGCAACTTCATTTGGCGAGTTTTCTGTACCTGAACACTAGCTGCTGTCTTGAATCTGCATTAAAAATAAAAAAAGTGAAAAAAATATATAATAATTACCAATAAACAATATTTTTATTATTTACTTAACTCTGCCTTTTTGATCCATTTTGATGTTAGCTTTTATATTTTCGTGTAACGGCTGCTTTTCATAAAACAGCTGGCCATTACAAAACATCTGTTCAAAGTTGCAAATTTCTGCAGATAAAAAACGTATTTTGGTATGAAAATAAAAACAAAACATAACTGGACAATTTCCGCTGGCGGAACAAATAAGATTTCCGCGACTATTCCGAAAGCAGAATGGACTACCAACCCATAGATCAAATAAATTTCTGTGACAAAAATGGCCCCTGTATTCCAGCACCCAGAGATAACTTGTTAGCATTGAATTCTTTTGTTTATTCAATGCTAGAAAATACAATGAATTCTTTTTAATCCATTGCAAATTCTTTTATCAATTTCTCCCTTCTAAATCTTTATTTCTTTATTACAGATACATGGTTTTCAACTTGGGATGCTACAGAATTGAGGAATGAATCCATACATATTTAAATTTAGCAATCTTGGCCAATATCTATAAAGGTTTCTGCTAAATAACATGGGCAACCAATTAACTAAAACATAAAAAAAAAACACATATATCTTCCCAATTAAAAAAAAAAAACTACATACAAAAAAATATTTATGCATTTTATAACAAACAAAAATTAAATGCATTCAAGAGAAACTGAGTGTGGTAGTGAAATATCTAAATATCCATATTTATACAACGCACATTTTATTATACAAACATATATCGAATGAAAATGAATGGCAACAACAAACCAACCAAACAAAACTCATAACAGAAGACTTGGAATTTTTGACTACTTTGACAAATTATTGAGATCTAGCAACTACAAAAGAAAAACGTTAAGACGATGAGGGTACTCTAGGGTAGAAACTATGAAACTTTTAAAATAATATAAACACACTCTTACACATGCATACATATTGAGATATATAGATATATTGTCAAAAATCAAAATATGTTTAACCATACATCATGAACTCCACTTGGCCCTAAAGGTATTTTTTCCAAATGTTTTTATTTGTAGTTGATAATGGAAAAAAAGCAAAAGAAAAGCTAAAATCAAATTTGATTAGAAAAAAATCCTAGTAAAAAGAATCCTAAATGTTTTTCATAAAAAAACACACACACACACAATTTAGTAGTATTAACAAACAAAAGCAAAATGTAGCATATGTAGAGTACTAAAACCCTCACTATTTCCCTTAATACGCACCCCCACACACTTATTATTCCACCAACTATAAACGCGTTTGAGGGAAAAATAGATAAAACAAAACACATACATACACACTCACACACATGAAGATTATTATATATCTAACTAAAGTCACATAGAGAGAGAGAGAGAGATATTTCTTTGAAACTTCAGCCAAATGTATTTAACATTTAATTATAAATTTTATGATTATTATTATTAAAATTATGATTACTGAACTACTTAAATATTACAAACAAACAAACAAAAACACAGTAATAAACGAATGATTTATAATCATATATATATGCTTAGACATTACTAGTTTAGTATTACTTTCGTAAGAGTTTCACTTTTTTATTCATTACCTTTATGATTATATTTTTATCCCTGCTAATTTGATTTTTGATTCCTGTTGATGATTTTCTTATGCCAAAAATTTCGCACATTTTATTTATCTCATTTAATTTAAACGTGTTCGACATTGTTTTTATTTATTTCGCAAGAAGAAAAACGTTACTTATCTCATATATGTTTTTTTTTTTTTGAAAAATCATCGTTTTTTTATTTTTTTTGTTCATTCTCATGTTAAAATTCATATTTAATCATTTAAAACAATTAAGGAAAATGTAATTAAACCATTAATATCCTTGGTAAAATAAATACAGAATATTTTATTAAATAATTACACATATAAATAGTTTATAACAAGAAAATATCAATAAATGAAAATGATTTGCTTATTATCAAGTTTAAAAAGTGTTATTTCTTTATACCCACCACCGTAGGATAGGGGGTATATTCATTTAGTCATTCCGTTTGCAACACTTCGAAATGTCAATTTCCTAGCCTACAAAGTATATATATTTGGGATCCTCGTAAAATTCTAAGACGATTTAACGATGTCCGTGTGTCTATCCGTCTGTCTGTCCGTCCGTCAGCTGTAATCACTCTACAGCCTTGAAAAATTGAGATATTGAGCTGGAATTTGGCACAGATAAGTCTTTTTGATGCACGCTGGTTAAGTTCTTGAACGGGCCAAATTGGACCATATTTGGATATAGCTTCTATATAAAGGGTGATTTTTTTGAGGTTAGGATTTTCATGCATTAGTATTTGACAGATCACGTGGGATTTCAGACATGGTGTCAAAGAGAAAGATGCTCAGTATGCTTTGACATTTCATCATGAATAGACTTACTAACGAGCAACGCTTGCAAATCATTGAATTTTATTACCAAAATCAGTGTTCGGTTCGAAATGTGTTCAAATTTTGACAAATTTTGTTCAGCGATGAGGCTCATTTCTGGTTGAATGGCTACGTAAATAAGCAAAATTGCCGCATTTGGAGTGAAGAGCAACCAGAAGCCGTTCAAGAACTGCCCATGCATCCCGAAAAATGCACTGTTTGGTGTGGTTTGTACGCTGGTGGAATAATTGGACCGTATTTTTTCAAAGATGCTGTTGGACGCAACGTTACGGTGAATGAACACATTTCGAACCGAACACTGATTTTGGTAATAAAATTCAATGATTTGCAAGCGTTGCTCGTTAGTAAGTCTATTCATGATGAAATGTCAAAGCATACTGAGCATCTTTTTCTTTGACACCATGTCTGAAATCCCACGTGATCTGTCAAATACTAATGCATGAAAATCCTAACCTCAAAAAAATCACCCTTTATTTATTACCCGATTTCGCTGATATTTGAAACAGTGCGCTATTCTAAGCCTCCTGACATCTGACCTAAATATAGATTAGATCGGTCTATATTTATATATAGCTGCCATATAGACCGATGGGAGATCGGAGATAAAGGATCTGAAGCCCATAAAAACTTTATTTATTACCCAATTTAAAACAGTGGGTTATTCTAAGCCTCTTGACATCTGACCTAAATATGGTTCAGATCGGTCTATATTTATATATAGCTGCCACATAGACTGATCTCCCGATAAAGGGTCTAAAGTCCATAAAAGCTTTATTTATTACCCGATTTCGCTGAAATTTAAAACAGTGGGTTATTTCAAGCCTCCTGATATCTGAACTAAATATGGTTTAGATCGGACTTTATTTAGATATAGTTGTCATATAGACCGATCTGCTGATAAGGGGAGTGAAGCCCATAAAAGCTTTATTTATTACCCGATTTCGTTGAAATTTAAAACAGTGAGTAGGTTAAGCCCTCCTTAAGTCCGACCTAAATATGGTTCTGATCGGACTATATTTAGATATAGCTGCCATATAGACCGATCTGCCGATAAGGGGACTGAAGCCCATAAAAGCTTAATTTATTACCCAATTCGGCTGAAATTTGAAACATTGAGTTGTTGTCCCAATATCCGACCTTAATATGGTTCAGATCGGTTTATTTTTAGATATAGCTGCCAAAAAGATCAATATTTTGTTCTACAAAATTGAATAGTGACTTATATACATATATTACACCACTCAATGTCAGTGCCGAATTTGGGTGCATAAGTTATCCTATTTTCATCAGAATTGTGACGAAATGGCCGAACTTAATGCCTTTTAACTTGTTAAGGTTGTTTACGATTTTTTTAAAAGTAAGTATGTCGGATAGTCTTATTAGTCAAAAACTTGAATATAAGTCGCTTCAGGGAAAATATTTTTTCAACTGTGATTCGCAAAATTTTCGTGTGTCGTGATTTTTTATGAGTCTTGCATGAATAGAATTTTTGTCTCGTGAGCGTGAGTGAACTGAGTAGGCACAAAAAATTCGTGCGTCAGGGTGAATAATTTTTTTTCTTATGAGTGTGAGTGAAAATCACTCACGTGCACATCCTTAGTCTACGTATAGACACACTTTTTTATCTGCACTTTTTATTTTCTATATTTATTTTACATTTTTCGGAAATAAAAATGATGTAGGCATTTGTACCCATAATGGGTTTAGCGGATGTCGCAAATATTTTGAGTGAACTTGAAACGACATAAAAACGTCGTGCGTTATTCATTTTTTAGTCTCGTGAGCATGAATGAAAAATCACTTGCGTGCACATCGTGTACCGTAAACAGCTGAGTACAATTTTTTCGAGTGTATTATCTGTCAACATGTTTTGGTTGTGTGTGGATTATACTTAAGAACCATAAAACACAAACAATGAAAAATGGCGTGAACTATTGGGTTGCCCAAAAAGTAATTGGGGATTTTTCATATAGTCGGCGTTGACAAAGTTTTTCACAGCTTGTGACTCTGTAATTGCATTCTTTCTTCTGTCAGTTATCAGCTGTTACTTTTAGCTTGCTTTAGAAAAAAAGTGTAAAAAAAAGTATATTTAATTAAAGTTCATTCTAAGTTTTATTAAAAATGCATTTACTTTCTTTTAAAAAATCCGCAATTACTTTTTGGGCAACCCAATACAACAAGTCAGCAGAAGCAAAACAGCATTTTCGAAAATTGTAACTTCCCTCTCAAAATTTTTCCTCTCCCCACGCAATCAGATTAGGAGGATTTTATTCGAGCGAAAAATTAATGGGAATAAACTCCCAGAGGGTTTTCAGAATTGGACTGTATAAGAAGATCTACAAATTTCCTATTTGAATAACAGCCTTGAAAACACAACTGTAACCACCAATACCATTACTCAAACACTAGCCGTTAGATTTCTTTCCATTCAATTGAATTGATGGTTACTCGGTACCAAAATACTCTCTGTTCACACTGACGTTTCCGCTCGTTGTCAGTTCTTGAAGGGCAATAACAATGCTGTATTCGAAATTGTGCTAATGCAGCTTTTACTAAATGCATACATATATTAAATAAAAAAATTTAAATTGCATATGGCGAGAAAAGGTCATCGAAAAAATTAAAAGCAAGGCGGCGATTTTTAAATTTCATTTATATGCTAACAAGCTGTTGCCGTCGATGATCTATTATCTATAACGCCGTTGCCATTACAGTACATTGCCTTCGATCTCTGCCGCAAAAGTGACAATAAAAAAAAAATAAAAAGCCGACTTCTCGAATATTGTTTATTGGAATATTTAATACTTTTTCAAGTCGTTAAGCATTTTATACTTATTAAAACAATAAGTATTGCAATTTAAAATAAACAAAATGAATTTTGGTGAATGCATAAAAACAACTATAATATTGCTTTTGGCAATGTTAATGGTATGCAATAGTGCGGATGAATATATGAAAAGGGAACACTCTTTAGTTAGACCCTTTCAAGGTAAGAATTAAATGGATGATGATGATGATAAGACACGATTCAATCGATTTTCATCGCCAATAGGTGTTGGAGTAAATTTACCAAATTGGGATTTCCTTGGCCATACGGTGGTGACAAGCAATTACATTAGGCTAACGCCAGATTTGCAATCAAAAAGTGGGGCTCTATGGAATTATTCGGTATATGAGCGTAACAGCAGTGGTGTGAAGTAAAGTTCAAAGATTAATTTTGTGTTTTCATGTTTTTAAAATTTTAGCCATGCATGACTAAAAACTGGGAAGTGCATGTAACATTTAAGGTCCACGGCAAGGGCTCAGAGCTTTTTGGAGATGGTTTTGCCATTTGGTACACTAAGGAAAGAATGGTGTCGGGTCCAGTTTTTGGAAGTAAAGACCACTTTTCAGGACTAGCCATTATTTTGGATACATATAGCAATCACAATGGTCCACACAATGTAAGTTGATTGAATTAAATACATTTCTAGTGGCAAATCAAAAAATATGACTTTATATAATAGTAACTAAAAGGGAACGAGTGAGTAAGCCATGAGATTCTATTATAATTTTGATAGTCATTTATTTTTTGTTTTAGAGGATTACAAATGCACATTCAGTTAGCTCATCATAAATCTTATATATCTTCATTTCCCTTTTAGCATCAGCATCCTTACTTAAGCGCCATGGTAAACAATGGAACATGGAGTTATGATCACGATCGCGATGGCACTCATACACAGCTTTCGGGCTGTGAAGTTCGTTTTAGAAATGTTAATTTCGATACACATGTTGCCATACGCTATGAGAATGATATTCTGTCCGTATCAACAGACTTGGAAAATCGTAATGAATGGAAAAACTGTTTTGTTGTTAATAATGTTGAATTGCCGACGGGTTATTTCTTTGGACTCTCAGCTACCACTGGCGATTTATCCGACAATCATGACATTCTGAGTTTTAAATTTTACGATTTGGATACAGATATAACGGTAAGTAATTTTGTAGCTATTTTAATTTTATGGAAAAATACCTAGACCCTAAACTTGCAAATGCAAATTAGCCCATGAGCATAGCCCATTCTCACATATCAATGAGTGCAATTCGATTCAAGTTTAAGCTCAATGATAAGGGACCCCCTTTTTATAGAAGAGTTCGAACGGCATGACGCAGTGCGACACCTCTTTGTGGAGAAGTTTTTACAGGGCATAGTACCTCACAAATGTCGCTAGCATTAAGTGGGCAAAAACACCACTTAAGGACCGTGCTTAATAGAGTTATAGGCTGTAAAATATTTTTTTTTTGTTGTTGTTATTGTTGTAGTTTTCACATTTGCACGCGGAGACTCTTTCTAATATTCTCTACTCGATATCGCTGATTGTCCGCGACTGCAATTGCAGCTACTTCGTATACGAAGCATTTCACTATCGGCGACTCTCTCAGCTAAACTTCTCGTGATGACGATGAACATCACAAAAATCGGAGCTCAGAGTTCCAACCCAGGTGATACTAATGGTCATCCTGTACCTTGTCTGTAAAATTTCATGTCCGTAAAAAGATTTTAATTGTTCCATATCAACAATAATTAATTGGTTTCGATTAAATTTAACTCAATTCAAAAAAGCTCAGTAATGCTGGCGATAATATTCACAATGAAAAGATTACGATATGTTTGTTTTAATAGAAGGTAACCGGAAATGTGAATGTATGATTCATCACAATGTTGCGTTCGAAAGATAAAACAAAAAATGATAAGAGAACATTTTGTGAACATTTGTTGACTACAGTTTTTTTTTTTGGTTTAGGCATAACAAATCCGAAAATAGGTTTTACTTAGACAAAATGTACTTGTGTCTTCGCACGGGTAGAATCATTGTCTTCTGAACGACCTAGTCCATGTGAGAACTGAGATTGCAGCCTGTTGCAGTTTGTAGCGCAGCATTTTAGCTGTGATCACCACACAGGCTGGAACTTTGAGGTCCTATCTGTATGGTGCTTATAGTGGTTATAGCGGTCATCATAGCTAAGTTGCGAGCAACCGGGCGCGTCCACATGTTGTGGATGGTGGAATGCTCCACACGGAGTAGCTGCAATGGCAGTCGCAGGCAATCAGCGATTCGAGTGGGCTCTCCGTCAGAGGACGGGCGGCACCGGTTCTTGCATAAATAGTGAGTGCCTATGATGCTCGACATGACAAGGTGAGTTATTGGCGCCTTTAAATAATCAAGCCGCGGCGATCGGTCCTTTGGATCAGAATGAGCTTGCTCATCTACAGGAGCTTGATGAGGATCGCCACATCCACATGCAAATGGCAACAACTACAACACGATCTCGATGCCGTCTGGAGAACTCGCCTAAGGCAACTCACTGTTTCTTATCTCTTAATTCCATAAACGACTGGTGACCACATAATAATTCGTAATCCAACGTTTTGGCCCAGCTTGAGTGATTTTTTGCTGAGGTCCAATAAAAGTGAGTATGGCTGACCGATTGAAAACTTCCAAAAGGTTCAGAGCAACTAGGATCGTCATATTGCTTGAATTGTATGTGTCCAGATATATATTGAGGAACATATTTAGGAACACGACCCAGGTAAAGCTAAGTTCTTCAGCACCCATATAGGGATTGTGCCTCCTTGTCATATCAAGTGGTATTGGCACTCAGTATTTAGGCAAGAACCGGTACTGCCCGACCTCTCATTTAGACTTTTGTTGTTGTTGTGTGTTGTACACTGAGGCGGCAGTCCTTGTCGACGAAAGATTCTATCGGGCCAATGCGGTACGTACAACTGACTGCCATAGAATTGATTGAGACTTTTCACACAATACCGCTGATTCTCCCATGACGTCTATGGTAGATTGTATTGGATACGAAGAATGGGCCCTCCACCTTGACTAATCATAAACCGACGGTTGAACAAAGTGTTGCATCTCTTCGAATCATTCAAAGCTACCTCACCAAAAGTGAACTTGGTCCTTTTGGTCGTGGTCTTTTGTGGGAATTTCATGTACTGTTCACAACTATCTTATTTGTCGCAGCAACATTCATTAGCCTCGTGAAGTGTTTCTTGTTTGTAATGAAAATATTATTTTCTTAAATAGTACTTATAAAATTACATAATAATTAAATGTACTATAATTGAATTTCTTATCAATTGTATTCATTGTATATTTGCAGCCTGAGCAAATTATTGCTCGTGCTAACATCATACCCAATGCCAAGACATTTGAGCCTCCGCGTGAGCACAAGGATGACCCCAAACCCGGCATGTCGAATACAAAGATCTTTTTCATTTTACTTTTTGGAATGCTGGCTGCTGTAGCTGTGGCAATTTTTGCCATCTCGTACTTCAAGGAGAAAAATTCACGCAAACGTTTCTATTAGTCAATAAAATTATAGTCTTCGACCGACCTCCTCCAAACACGACATCTTTTTGAGAGAAAAAGACATGAATATTTTTTAAATAGAAACCAATTAAGAAGTTTTTATAGTTCTTATTATCAGTCATTTTTCTAAGCGTATAGAATGTTCTTTTCCAAAGTATTTTTTTTTTCTTTGTATTGTATTCTCTTCCTCTTTTTTATGATCCACTTTTTAGTTGTAACAATTATTTATTCGAAAATTTTATATTCCAAAATTGTATACACTTAGAAATACATTTTGTTTTATTCATTTTCATTTGTGCTAAACGTATCTATTTGCAATTTTCCGGTGGTAATTACATCACAAATTTTTGTGTAGTAAAATGTTATAAAGAAATGAATGTGTAATAAAGAATTTATCGATTGGCAACGTATATAACGATATGTAATTTATAACAAATATTGTGGGAATGTTGTAAATAAATTAGTTAAATATACTAAAAACTAATGTGTAATTTGGGTTATGTCTTTAAATTTAGTGTGAGCATTGTTTTTGTACTAAAAATTCTTGTGGGTCGAATATGGATTGCAACTCAGATTTAAGAACTACATACAAGCCATACGTCCTTTCTACTCAAAACCATGAAGTTTTGCCGTAGGAATTGTTCAGATACAATCACAGGAAGATGGCCCTGCAGGACTGCATGAGGTCGTGTATAGTATTCTTCGATGTTTAGAAGTACACTTCTGTAAGGACCGGCCCGATACATTGATTGAATCCTTAACAACCATAAATAGCCTATTACGAATCCTGATTGAAAAGGGATTGGAACCCTTCCGCTATGTAGACGATGTTAAAATACTTCTAAGTGGTACGAGTTCATTTCAGCTGTGCATAAAGCCCGAAAGAGTCTTGAGGATGGCATAAGGCAGGGCTAAACATAGGGGTCTGAACTAAAAGTGTTACCACTAGGAGCGTACTGAGAAGGGTCACATATGTTGGACACTATTTAGACCTAAATCGGTCCTTTGGACAGGCACGATCTTGCTCACATACAGGAGCGTGACAAGGATCGCCACCTCCACATGCAAATGTGGCTACAACAACAACAACTATGTAGACCGTAAGCTCGACATGGGGTCTCAATGCGAGGATAGTCTACAGGCCCTACAGAATCGTAATTTGACAAATACAAACGTAGGCCTTGCTACTTTGAAGGACGAAGAAGAAATCGAGAGTGAATAGAAGATAAGAGCAGGTCATACCATTGCGGGATAATCGAGGATTGGAAGAGGTTTCCGATCGGATAAATAAGACTCTTGAGGTCGAGTGCGCGACACTGCGCGCGATAGCTGTGAGCACCATACAAACTGGAACATTGAGGTCCGATCTGTGTGGTGTTATTGCTGTCACGAGAAGCTTAGATGCGAACTAAGGGATCTTAGCTGCGAGCTAACGGAGCTTAGCTGCGAGCTAACAGAGCTTAGCTGCGATCTAACGGAGCTTAGCTGCGAGCTACAGAGTAGCTGCAACGGCAGTCGCGGACAATCAGTGGTATCGAGCGGAGAGTCTCAGTGAGATGCCGGGCGGCATCGGCTCTTGCGCAAATACTGGGTACCTATGAAGCTCGATATGACTAGGCGGATTACTGGCGCCTTTAAATAACCAATGGCCATCCTATTCCCGCGGTGATCGGACCTTTGGACCGGAACAAGCTTGCTGACCGACAGGAGCTTGACGAGGATCGTAACCTCCACTTATAAATGTGGCTACAACAACAACCATCAGCATTGTGTTGTTTTGACAGATCTACGATGTATACCCCGATTGTAACCAGGGACCGCACGATACACGTCACCTGTTTAACTGCCCAGTCACACCCACTCGACTCAGACCCACATCCCTGTGGACGCACCCTATCTTAGTCGTAGACTTCTTGAGTCTTGACACTCAACAGAATCAAGCAGACGAAAGATAGAACACAACAAACTGCTGCAACAACAACAATCAATATAAACCCCTTTTTTCAAAGTTTTAGAAAAAAATGTGGTTGCGATTGGGCTGGCTACAGAGATCACGATTTCGAAAAACCAAACTCCATCATCAGTCTGCTTTGCCCCAAAAAGATTACATGCTTCCAACACTCATAGTCAGTAAGCTGTGCAAGAGTAGAAGCATGCCTTCTTGAGAATAATTCGAGTGCAACTTTCTTAAGTTGAACCACCAACCGCTAATATCTCTAAATCAAAAAGAGCATCTGCCATCAGCACCACGCACAATGCCAAAAACCTGTTACCCAGCAATCTTCGTTTGCCAAAGAGTTTTAATGTGTGTATACACATTGATCGGCGTGATTACCGTTCATTAACGGGATTTTTCAATAACCTAAATTAATAGGTGTTGGCTCACTTTTAAGCTCATAACAAATTTCTAAGGGTGTTATATATAAGAGAACACAACAAGCCGATTACTGGCTTAGTTGTATATCCATAGTGGAATGGGTAGTTTATATTCCGTACCCTGTTCTCCAGCCTAACTGGAGAGATAAGACACCAATTTAGACACCTAAGTCCCGATTCTTGTATCTTTCCATTTTCTTCTTATTAAATAGGCGTCTCACATCTCTCTTTTTTTCGATAACTTTTCATAAAACTACATGGTACTACTGGCTTCAGAACTTACCTGTATAATGCATTCTTATTCCCTGATCCGCATTCCGGTTCTTCTGATCGTACCATGGTTTCCTTGAGGGATGATGCTGGTTTATGTGTAAGAATCTCGCAGCTCTTTTCATAGAGTGCCATCGTTTAGTAATAACATATAAGAAAGAAGACCTTTAAACTTTATCATCAGTCCAGTAGAGTATGCTTTTGTTTTTCCCGCAGCTTAAAAAGCTTCTACAGATCGTACACTTCTCACAACATTCAAGAAAAATCGAACTTTTGCTGTTGCAAGATGAAAGAGTCGGATTGATGTTGGCACCGGTGCCATTAATTATGTGTGTTCCGGTATTTTTATGCAGAAATTTGCAAGCACTCAATTACAAAACTCTCAAATATAACTCGCTCTCCCGCACTCTCCCTCTCTATTGGTTATCGCATTATGGTAGATCAGGGTTGCCAACATTACTACATTGTTATCAATCTCAAATATGCGGCTACGACATTCGGAATTGTTGCAAAAAACTTTAACAAAATATCATAATTTTTTTAACATACTTGCTTGAAAGTTTTTATACTTACTCAATCTAACATTTATATTACATTTATAGTTTTCAAGTTCTCCTTTTAAGCCATTAACTTTAAAAGTCATTTATTTATTTCATATTTTAGGCTTATACGTTTTTTTATACGGAGTTTGACAACCCTTAATTCAAATTGACAAACCTTTACGTTACGTTGCCATCAATACTTTGAAATATAGCATCAGCTGATATTTGTTATGATTGGATTAATGTTTTGTTTACATATATATTAGAATATTACAATTAGCAGAAATAAAATTTAATTCGTTTAATTTGGGTTGCTCTAGTTTTTTTTATAATAACCCATATAGTCCACATAAGGAAGCAGACATTGCAAACATAAACTATGACAACAGATGAAAGAAATTTCCGTTCCAGTTACTATGAGAAAGTGGGATGCCACAGTGTCGAGGAGAAAAAGTCCCTTAATAAATTACTCCAGGATAACATACGGAATCATGTAAAATTAAAACAATTCTGTTTGAGTTACACTGTCCCCACAACTCATCGAAGTCTACTATGGAATATTATATTGGGTGTTATGCCATTGCACAAAAAATCCACCGAATTCATTATGGATCAACGCAAGGCTGTATATGATGATCTACTACGAGCCGTCACTGTAATGCAATATGTGACCACACCAAAATGTCAAGCTTTTTTAAACATGTGGAAATTGGAAAATAATACTTTGCTATACTCGGTTGGCGAAAAGACGGACGATTTCAAAGCAGACCTAGTCTTTATGGAAATTGTGAAGGTTTTATTGCGGATTTTTGATGATGATGTCGAAACGTATTGGTTGGCAAAAGAATTTTATGCATGCACTCGAGAAATTCAACTGGAATGCCAAAGACTTAAGGAACTGACTCAAACATTGCTGAAGAAAGAAGATACCCTATTATTCAGGTAAAAATACGAGTGATATTAATGTTGATAGTGTTCTTCTTTTGAACAATTTTTTCCCCATTTAGCCACCTGGAAAGCTTAGGGGTATTCAGTTCAGATGACTTGTTGGATCGTTGGTATATCACCTGTTTTGCGGGTGTCATTAATGAATCTACTTTAGTAAGAGTATGGGATAAAATTTGCGGAGGTTCCAGAAAAATTGTTGTATTCATATTTTTGGAGATGACAAAAGCTTTTAGCAAAAAAGCCATGAAATGCCAGACAATAGTGGAGTTCAAAAATCTAATTGAACAGGTCAGTATTCATGTTTCCAACTTACCCTAATCACGTAGTATGAACTAAGGACAGTAGACTTCAAGTTACCCAATTCCGACCACCAACAGTGTTATCTAGTTTATTTGTACCAAATTCAGTAATACCAATCCTACACAGCTGGGAAGTTTCTTGGCGTTATGTCTTGCACATATGCTGCTGCAATTTGCAGGAAATATTGGAATAGGAACAAGATCTAGAGACCAAGTCGTTTGACGTTGCCAGATTGGTCTCTTCAATTAGCAACCCACAAAGAAGTGTAGCAGCCGGTTGTACATCCGGATTGACCCGATGGAGTCCTTCAACGGCAACGACTGCCGCCTCAGTTTGTACACTGCTATAACAACAAAAACTCGATTGTTTAGGCCAACAAGGGACAGGATATGCAACCACCGAACATAGAAGTCAGGTGGGTTATACATTACCTACAGAGCAAGTAGCGTATTATGCAGGTTTGGACAGCATTCATCAGGATACCCACCGAGCAAATGCCATTCTTGAAAACCATTCCACACAACTAAGCAGAGGAAATCCCATGGCAGCCGGTTGTACGTACCGGATTGACCCGATGAAGTCCTTCATCGTCAAGGGCTGCCGCCTCAGTGTACAACACACTGATACAACAAAACAGAGCAGTGATGTACTAAGATCTGGCAGTTATAGGTCTGAAATGTGTGATGGATTGTAACTATGCACAAGTCACCTGACCATCTAATCCTACTCCGCTTACGACCAAATATCAAATATCATCACTAATGAACGAATATCCAATACATGCCTTTTCTTTATACAGTTCCCATATTGCCTAAGTTTAGACTAACACTGTTGAAAATAGTAAATTATGTTTGTATGAGACACAGTGAATCCCGATCAATCAACTAAGTGCAAAATTAAAACAATATGTAAAATAATAACAATGCATCGTTCGAACGAAGGTACACGAGTTGCTTACACTATGCGCATGCTTGTTCTATGGTTTAGGCCTTGGTCCTTCTTTTTTCCTGTTGGTTATAATGTGACTTATAGCTTTGTTTCACAAATAATTTTAACCAACTATTTCTTTTTTCAGGTTAACGACCCAGACGCTTTGGTCAATAAGGCTATCAAAACTTGGCAAACCAGTAACCAGCATAATGAAAAGATTACAGTCCATTAAATCAATAAAATTCAACATTGTTTTCGAATCGAATTGTGGAAACATTATTTACTTGTCTAACAATAACTTAAATATACTTGAAAACAACATCATTTTTGTCCTGTACTGTTTGCAGTTCAAGCGTAACAGGGCATTGCATCCAATAGGACAGAAGCTCCTCTGTGTAGCCAATCAAAAAATACATTTTACGCGCACTTATGGCCTGTCGCACTATAGCACTTATGCGAATCATATTATGTTGTCGCTTTATAATAACTTCGGAGCAGACCAATGAATGCCATGTTCCATTTATAAATTTGCGTATAAACACATCTTCGATAGCGGTTTGAGAGGGACGTAGTCCATCCAACATTGTGGCTGTAAAAGAACATGGCATGTCAGCAAATTAAATTTGCACATGAATATCTGCCTATACTTACAGGTGTTCCAGGAGTTCCATGATTTTCTATGGGCAATGTAATGTGGGGGATTAGCCATCTCATAAGTGAGAGGTTTGTTACGTTTGTTGGTTATGCGATATCGTCCGGACTGGGTTTTTTGACATGATGCCGTTGTATGTATTGAAGCAATACATTTTATATTCTCAATTGATTGCTTTAAAAGGATTGGATTGATCTGAAAGAAAATGGAGTTTTATTAAACAATTTTACTCTCATAATTGTTTAAAAGTTTATAAATTGTCACCTTTTGCAAAGCTAACATCTTTATTAGGCTAAGGGCGATGAACAAATCTCAACAGCTGTAAATGACATAACTCAAGCGGTATATGGAGTATGTTCAGTCGAAATGCCACATTAGTGTAGGTATGCCAGTACTTATAACACTATTAAAAATACACCAATCGGACACGGCTTCAAGAAAAGAGAAAGAATTTTTTGATCTTATCTAGGCAAAAAAATTGGTGATAATACAATAAGTGTAGGTAGAGTTTGTACGCTGAAACTTCAAACTACCTTCCAGACTTTTAGCATCAATAGCTAATATCCACAATGTTTTCCGTAAAGATTATTTTGTAATCGATCATCCAGTTATCGGCATGAGGGTGCAATTGGATAACAAAAAAGTAAAATTGAATGGTATAAGTAAGAGCAAGAGAAAAAAACGTGTTTCAACATCTTGGTTTGAATGACTGAGTAGCTTTTTTCATAGCTAGTTGGTTAGTGGCTAGATTATCATCATCAAAATCCCCAAAAATCGATGGCTCGATTATTCTATTTTTATCCACTACAAGTTGACTTCGACTTTTTCATAAAATCGAATAGTCGAAAATCGGCTTTAAGATTGTATTGTTTATTCAGTTTAGTTTTTGTATTAATTTTTTTAAATTTAAATTAATTTGTTGTTAAAAAGAAAAGCGAACAATATACCAATTACCTAAATGTTTTAGTAATCGGGAATGTCTGCAATCGTTCTCAAAGAACAATCCTTTTTCAAAGGTATCTTAAAGGCAGTGAAAAAAACGTCCTGTGAAATAATTGTTGACCTGTATCTTTTTTTCTGTGGCCGTATAATGTGATGTGTCTGTCTAAAAGTGATACTAATTTTCGGGAAATCATTAAGAATAAAGCAAATATGAATAAAGTGAATGCAAAGTGCTCGGTTTTTGACAATTGTCTATACGACAAACAATAAATATTAACATGATTAAAAAAAATCGATAAATTCATGTGCAATCATGATTAAAAGGGTTTGAAAAATTGTTGACCTTGAAGTCTCTAATGGAATAGGCACTTAATCTTGAATAATTTTAATTAAATTTTATCTCTAACATTTTAATCTGAACACAATTTTGATTTTAATTTTCTTTCCTTTGATTATGCACGTATTATGTATGGGTAATCAATAACGTCTCCTGGGATTTGAGGATTCCTTTGGTGCAAATTAAAAATTCATCCTTGCATTAGCCATTTCCTTGTACTGAAGAGTCTATACAATTTTGTCAAATTAAAGGATTTTTTACATTTTCTGACATTTGTTTCTGTAAGCCTTCCATTTTTCACCCAAGAAAAGGAAGCAATGGAAGCCCCAAGGCTATTTGTGTGTGGTTTATATTAGACAAGTTGTGTCTTTGTTTTTTAATCACCTAGTTCAAGAGTACTTGATATTGGGGGGCGCTTTATGGATATTGAAGCGGGTCCGTCTTGCGGAATGTAGAACTATTCTGGGTTGTCTTGGAGGTTAACTTCATAAGGGTTTCAATGTTTTCGCTACTGTATCCTCGTGAAATCTATTTAGACCTGCCTGATACTCCGCTTGATTGCACTTTTATCCATGTTCGTTGTATGTATACAAGTTGATTCATTCTGAGATTATTCTGACCCGACTATTGTTGTGGTTGTAGTATTGTGATGTCTCAAGATATAGCTTCAGAGCGGTCTATAGTGATTTTGAACCTTGATAAGGGCCGTGTTATGCATGCACGGCAGATATTAGGCGTGGTATGGTACCTCAAGCGATACGGGTTTAGTTTGGTTTTTCTAGGCGTAACATTCTCGATTATGACGAAGTTGCATTGGCTTCACCATCCTGGTGAATATCATGGAAGCCCGTTCTGTATGAAAATGTAATTGGATCGGTGAGGTATTGTCGGATCGGTTCCCTAAACATGCAGTTATTCATCTTGACATGTCGCGGAGGGGTTCTAGCTCAGTGAGTTGGAAATTTTGTTGATCTTCTATCTACTAAATTTCCAATGAACAATCCATTAAGGACGGTGGATACTTCGCTCATATCAATGAGTGAAGTCCGATTAATGTTTAAGCTCAATGATAAGGGGCCTCCTTTTTTATGCCGAGTCCGTATGGCGTGGCGCAAAGCGACACCACTTGGCAGAGAAGTTTTATCATGGCAGGATACCTTACAAATGTAACGCATTAGTAAGGGGATAACCACCACTGAAAGTTTTTATGATGTTCGCGTCGTGATTTGAACGCAGGCCCTCAGCGGACATGCTTACTTTATCAATTCTAGGGGTTCAAGACGTCAGGCGACTGCGCACAATGCGATAGTTAGGTATGTCTATGGACTAAGGAAGAAAGTCTAGCACTTTTCTCGAGAAGTTCAGAGAGAAGCTATGAAAGTCAACTTTCTTGAGAAGCTTTTTTGATATGAAGTTTGAAGATTTTCTTAATATAAAAAAACACTTCTTCATAAAATAATTTATGAAAAATGTCCAGAATATCTATATCAAAAGAATAGAGTATAGTTAGGGGTTAAACGGTGCCGGAGATATAACCCCGCTTTGGGGAAATTCCTGTTTCACTCTATGGTGTTTCGATTTACAAATTGCAAATTTTGCTCATGAACATTCCACTAAGGAATAGGCCCAAACTTCTCACGTATCACTGAGTGCATTCCGATTTAAGTTTAAGCGCAATGATAAGGGGTCTCCTTTTTATAGCCGAGTCCGAACGGCGTGCCGCAGTGCGACACCTCTTTGGAGAGAAGTTTTACATGGCATAGTACATCACAAATGTTGCCAGCATTAGGAGAGGAAAACCGCCGCTGAAAATTTTTCTGATGGTCTCGCCAGGATTCGAACCCAGGCGTTCAGCGTCATAGACGGACATGCTAACCTCTGCGCTACGTTGGCCTCCATGGTGTTTCGTCTTCTTATCCTGCGTTTCAGATCTGGCTAGGGATTTTCTCAAATAGTATGGCTGATCAAGTCGATTGCTTTCGATTGATCCAGTGATAAATGGTCACAAAGAGAGGGCTGTGAGCATTCCCAAATTATATGGCCTAATCTATACTCGATGAGGTCTACCGCTTTGCTGTCATTGGCTAGAACAGATGTCTCAGTCATTGTGTCCGTCATGACAGGTCACTGTCTAATCGGAAAACATGCTGACAGACTGAAGGTTGCCAGCAACGACTTTTGCACAAGCTTTGAAGACATCGACGAAGAAGGGACTGTAGAACCGCTGACTAGCAATCAGGAGGAGTTCCACTTTAGGTTCTCATTTCTTTGAGAATCCGTGTGAACATTTGCAAGTTATTGGGCTTTTTAAAACGATCTGGATGGTTCAACGGTATGAGCTAGAAGGCATTTTCCTTCTTCTGTTCCTGTGGTATCATAATGGACGAAAACGTCTAAGTGAGTCTGATGGCAGACTGCCACTTAAACCCTAACCTTACCTACCATCAACGCTAACGTAAAGGGCTGGGTATCGCTGATCTAAATTCTTCAGACTATGATCTGTTGACCATTGAAGGTTATTGTGTCTTGACATGTGTTTTTTGGAAGGTTGTTGAGAAATTTAATTTTTTCGCTTGTTTTCACCGACCTATTTTTTAATCTCCTGGTTAACTACATTTATGCTAGGGTTGGTTCGGCGAAACTCACAAACTTCTCTTCTCTCGGCAAACTCTTCTAATTTCAATACTTTGTTTTTGAAATTTTGGGACCACGATAGAAATTCGACCGCGGGGAGGGAGCGAATGGCTCTTAGGGGTTGAGCGAACAACATTCTCTGCACAGGGAGCATCAGAAGGAGGTAGTTGTCGACGTAATACGTCCTCAGTATGGTTCCTCGCCTTTGATGCCACTGTATCGTAGAGGTAAGCATATCCGCCTATGACGGTGAACGCTTGGGTTCGAACTAAGATCGAGTGGAGGGTCTTAGTTCCATGTAAACCGGTATATCAATCATCCTTGTTCAGTTCCTAGAAGCTTTAACTTTTAGTGGGTTGAAAAAGTTTGGTATGTAGAATTAAATTATGCCCTTCAACTAAATTTATTTTATATACATTTTTAGCAGAATCCATGGAGGTGGGTTCCCAAGATTCGGCCCGACCGAACTTACTGGTTATTGACCATCTAATGAGCGTAATTCTTATCCGATTTTGCTGAAATTTTGTATAAGAACTTTTGTTATGACTTCCAATAATTGTGCCAAGTGTTATGTTCGAAGAATTGATACACGCATTTAAACATTATAAAATTACATTTATTATCAATATAAAAAAGGAATAAGTAAAAAAGAAACAGTGACTTGTGCAATGTATTGTTAAGCGCTGATTGGATATATCATAAAGAAATGGTGGTATATAAAGCTTTTTAAAAAATAGCCATGTTAATAACATAGAAAACATAGAAACATATCTTCGTTAAAACTTAGAACCAGTGTTGTCAATAGAGACATAACAATCTCCCACACTAATAGGGAACGTGGTCTTGGAAACGTGCTGGAAGTCTCCTTACTCTGTTCGATCGCCTAATACTTAGTGGTGTCTCTGGCAGCTGTGGCTCGGCGGAGGCTGGAAGCTGCGATTCGCTGGGAGCTTGAGGTTGTGTCTGATTCCGCTGGATTATGACTTCTTCAATTTGAGGTTCCTTCTGTGGTGGATTTCCTGTAACTAAAGTGGGTTGATTTTGATCATAAACCATGGACTTATACAATTGATTAATATGTCTTTTAAGAATATAATTATTGTCAAGTTTAATGCTGTAGTGAATATTCCCAAGTTTTTGCAGAACGGTACCGAACTTCCAAGTCGGGACTCCTTTGCTAAACCAACGAACTTGGACCCTCTCTCCAACGCCTAATTTTCGAACTTTTGGGTTGACCACTTCAGATTTCTTCAATTTTGTTGGGCGAATTGAGTCTAATTTTATACGTAAGTCACGTCCTAGATATAAGTTTGCAGGGCTTTTGCCATTTGAAAGCGGAGTTGCTCTATATCTGGTAACTATTTCCTGCACTTTGAGGCGTAATGGTAACTTTTCGTTTTGCATCGCTTTTAGCTTCCTTTTCAAGGTTTGAATATGTCTTTCCGCAAGTCCATTAGTAGCTGGATGCCCCGGTGCAATAAATTTCTGGATAATACCGTTGTTCTCGCAAAAAGTTCTAAATACGGCACTTTGAAAAATTGTAGCGTTGTCAGATACCATAATTTGGGGAAGACCATGTGTTGAAAATATGCTTTGTAATAATGATATCGTGATATCCGAAGTTGGAGCTTGTTTTATTACCTTTATTTCAGGCCATTTCGATTTTGCGTCAACTAACACAAGAAAATAATGATTTTGGAAAGGACCTGCGTAGTCAATATGCACTCTTTGAAAATTTTCGATTGGGTCCTCCCATTTGTGTGTTTCCACCTTTGGGGGGCATCTTCGTATCATAGCACAATCAGGGCACGATTTTACCAATGTTTCAATGTCAGAGTCGATCTCCTTCCAAAAACAATACTTTCTGGCTAGCTGCTTCATTCTTACAACGCCAATATGTGTGTGGTGTAATTCACGTAGCACTGCATCGCGTAATGTAGCAGGAATCATAACACGAGTTCCCTTAAATAAAACGCCATCTTGTATAGAATACTCAGGATCTGTATTTCCGCCATTCAATAGCGATTCCTTTAATTTTTTGAATTCATCGTCGTTCTGGGTTTCTTTTGCAACCGATGTTGCCGTTATTGAAATTGATGAAATTTCATTTATAGTTTGATCTTGGATATCTTTTGTTTCTTTATCAAGAAAATGTAAAAACTTTGAAGACGCTGATAAAGGGGCTCTTGATAAACAATCTACATGTGCTATTTGATCGGCTTTGCGATGCTCAAGTTTGTAATTGAATCCTTGTAGAAAAGAAGCATATCGCAATAATCTTTGTGAGGTCATCGCTGGCGTTTTAGCATGCTGGTGAAAAATTCTCGAAAGTGGACGGTTATCAGTCACAAGTGTAAATTCTCGACCATGTAAATACATAAATAATTTGTCAACAGCAAAAATGATTGCCAGAGCTTCTCTGTCGAGTTGACTATAATTTTGTTCAGCTTTTGTTAAAGCTCTGGAAATAAACGCAACTGGTCTTTCACAACCATCTACTATGTGTGACAGTACTGCTGCAACTCCTGTGGGACTTGCATCACATATAAGGATCAATGGCAGTGACTGGTCGTATGGTACTAAAACTCGCTCATGCAAAATTTCTTGCTTCAGCTTAATAAAAGCTTCTTCACTTTGCTTTGACCATACAAATTTGTTTCCTTTTTCCAGTAGACTTCTAAGTGGATGTGTAATGGTAGCCATATTCGGAATAAATCGCGAATAATACGTAACCATTCCCAAAAATCTTCTCACCTCGTCTACATTTTTGGGACGTGGAAGTTTTGCCATGGCTTCTGTTTTTGATGGGCATTTAGATATTGAATTCTGGCTTATTACATATCCTAAGTATTGTATTTGTTCTTTAAAGTACTCACATTTGTCCTTGTTAACGTGTAGATTATATGTCTGCAGGCGTTCCAAACATTCAATAAGTCGCTGCTCACACAGGGATTTGGTTGGACCGTGCACAATTATGTCATCAAAATAAGATGTGGTACCTTCAAGGCCTCGTAGAATTTGGTCTATTATACGATTAAATTCGCTAGGAGCGGTCTTTATACCAAATGACAAGCGATTCATTCGATACGTACCTCTGTGTGTAGAAATTGTTTGAATTATTTTGCTTTCATCATCCACTGCTACATGTAAATACGCTTTATATAGATCCAGCTTACAAAAATATTTGGAATTTTTCAATGTGTTGAATATTTCATCTATTCGCTTTATTGGATAGTGAGCAGGCTCCAATTGGGGATTGACGCAGAGCTTGTAGTCAACACATAACCGCACATTCCCATCAGGTTTTGGTATGACAACCAGTGGCGAACCCCAATTACTGGTGTTAACTTTTGAAATTATACCCTCGTTTTCTAATGTGTCGAGTTCTTGCTCTACTTTTTCACGAAGAGCGAATGGAACTTGCCTTTCCTTTAAAAAAAAGCTGGCTTTGCCCCTTCCTGCAATTTTAATGAACATATTAAATTGGGAATACACCCCACTTTCTGCTGGAAAACTTTTGAGAACTTTTGCGTTATTTCACTTATTGAGTTTATACATACGTTGTTGTCTGTATTTACCTTCAAACAGTCTTGGTCTACTTCTCTAAGATCAATTTTAAGATGCCTTATCCATACACGGCCAAGCAACGCAGAGTGTCTAGCGTCCACAACAAACATTTTCTCTCTGGACTTCCTGTTTTTATATTGGACATTAACATCCACTACACCCAGAGGTATAAACACATCCCCCGTATAAGCGCGAAATGCTATCTTGGTTTTTTGAAGCTTTAAATTTAATTTGAGTTTTTCAAAATCGTTCTTTGGTATGAGAGTGTAGCCGGCACCAGAGTCTACTTCGAAAACTTGCTTCCTCCCGTCGATTGAAACCGTTGCGAAAAATTTTTGCAATTCTGGTGGTGGAATTTCTGATTTGTTGTAAATATCGACTATTTGATGGATACCAAAATTATCATCATCCTCACAGTAGTCGTCATCAGATGAACACGATTGTATTGCATTATATGATGAATTTTGTTTAAATTTCGATTTTATGCATACTTGTCTCACATGACCTGTTTTGTTACAAAAAGAACATTTTAGATTGTTTTTGTTTATTTTACATTCATTTGATCGATGATTGTTTCGCCCACATCGTAAGCACATCCCTTCAAGACCTAGTTGTCGATAATTAACTGTTGATGACGATGATGCGTATCGATTACTTTTTTGGTATCGGGTACTTGTTGCGGATTGTTTTTGTTTTATTTTATTTACCTCGCTTGTTGAAGAACTCTGCATAATTTCATTATTATTTATTTTCGCTGCCTCCAACGCCTTCGCCTTTTCACAAATTTGCACAAATGTGTCTTCGGGTTTTTGCAGCAATTTTTCACGAATGCTATTATCTCGGATTCCTCTTATAAACTGCGCTCGACAAAATATATCCGAAACTGATTTGTTACAACTACACACAAAATGACACATCGCCGCCTTTTCCTGTAAAACAGCAATAAAATCAGAAATACTCTGATCTTCATTTTGTATTTCATTTAAAAACTTGTGTTGTTGCACAAGAATATTTTTTTTAGGACAGAAATGTTGTTTCAAATGGAATATAATATTGTCGTAGGATAGTTGGTTGATCGGTGTTGGAGCGACTAATGTTGCTAGTGTTGAATAATTTGATGCACCCACATACTGCAGCAATAATTTTGCACACATCTCTTTGTTTCCGAAAACCCCTTTCAATTGCAGATAATTTTCCAATCGTTCTTTATAAACATCGAATGATTCTGTTTTAGGGTCGAATTGATCAAAATTTGAAATGACATTGACGCTGGTTATGTTCGATTGTTGAAGCTGTTGTTGTTGCTGTTGTTGTTCCTGCAGAGCATTGGTCATGCTGGTAATTGCTTGCAAAAGTTTATCCATATCAGCAGACATTTTCTGTTTTTATGATTGTTGACTTGATGCTTTTCTTTTGATGGTTCTGAATGTTGATTAATCTTTTTTTATCCTCGTCGCCAATTTGTTATGTTCGAAGAATTGATACACGCATTTAAACATTATAAAATTACATTTATTATCAATATAAAAAAGGAATAAGTAAAAAAGAAACAGTGACTTGTGCAATGTATTGTTAAGCGCTGATTGGATATATCATAAAAAAATGGTGGTATATAAAGCTTTTTAAAAAATAGCCATGTTAATAACATAGAAAACATAGAAACATATCTTCGTTAAAACTTAGAACCAGTGTTGTCAATAGAGACATAACAGCCAAGTATGGTCTTAATCGGTTCATAATCCGAGCGGCCTCTCACAAGGCGAGTTTTTGGCGCCTTATCATGACGAGTATCATAGGCATTCATTATTTATGCCGGTGCCTCCCGGCCTCTTACTTAGACTCTCCGCTCGATACTGCTGATTGTCCATGACTGCAATTGCACTCTGTATAAAGCATTCCACGGTCCGCAACCTGTGGACGTGGCTAGTAGCTCGTAGCTAAGCTTTTCGTGATAACAATTAACACCACACAGATCGCAGCTCAAAATTCCAGCCTGTGTGGTGCTCATAGGTATCCATCGTTGGGAGCATGTTTTGTCTTCATCCTTAATTCAATTTTGGGTTTTCCTAAATATCGAGATGCCTATCCACGATACGCTTATTTATCTCTTCGATAGTTATTAGCTTATTCTTTGAAGCCATTCCAATCAGATTGATAAGTCATTATCAATGTCCAGCGTTCAGTGATTATAAACTCGTATGATCTTTCAATGGAGATATTTATGAGAGAGTGGTCTGATCCCAGTGAAAAGCTCTAGGAGGGTATAAACACCACCTGAAAATTGTTTTCTGATGTTCTCACCGGAATTTGAACCCAAGGGCTCAGCGTCAAATGCGGACAGCCTATCCTTAGTCTTGTGAAAGCATTTATCGCCTCTATCAAATCTATGCCATAACATGTGATGCACATTAAAACGAGGGAGGTATTATTCGCTCCTCATTGGTTTTATAATATAAGAGTCTTGTATAATGTACATTTTGTCTCTCAATATTGTAATTCCAAACTTTCGTAGTTTTACTCTGTTTTTTCTCCTTTTCCGCCAGATCCACATTAACAGACTATTTCTGCAATCATTATTGTGTCGTCTCATGCCTCTTAAAAAATTCTGCGGTAACCAATCGGCTCCCGCTGTCTTGTTGTTCACCACAGTCCGACTAGGCGGTATACATACATGCTATACCGTCATCATAAATCGCTTCTGTGGAATAAGGTCTATTACTTTGTTTTTTTTTTCTTTTTTCAAGGGCTAAATTCTGGAAGACATGGAGCAAATGTGTTATTAATTATAAGTAGACGTTTTTATATTTATCCTCACTTGTTATTGGAAAATAAGTTGTGATAATAACCAAATTTTCTCTTTTTTTGCAGAGCATCGTGTTATTATTCCTTAAATTAGGCCTGTGAAAATCATACTTTGTATCTTGTAAGCCTTATATTATTACTGCAAAGTTCATTATTTTTCTACTATGGAACAAGAAATTGGAACCTGGGATTCTGTGCTCTTGGAAAATCTTTCTGAAGACAACTTCATTAATAATATTCATCTACGTTACAAACGTGATCTCATATATGTAAGTAGCAGCCACTTTAAAATGCACAATCATTTGGGTTTAAATGTTTTTTTTTGCACTCTTGCTACTCTAGACCTACATAGGCACATCGGTCGTGGCCGTTAATCCATATCATCACATATCAGAAAATTCATTGGACTTAATACACAATTATGGTAGCAAAGGCATTTTTCAATTGCCTCCACACATGTAAGATTTTTTGTGAGCAATACAATAGCCAAGATATTAATCTATTTGTTCTCCTGTTTGGATACTTTTGACTTTTAGATATGGTCTTGCTAATTTATCCTTTCAATCTCTCAAGGATAAAAGTGAGGATCAATGCATTATAATTGCAGGTGGGTACACAGTTTTAAAGGCAAACACACACTTTTTTTGATGGATTTGCTTTCTTTTGTGTGGTTCAGGTGAAAGTGGTTCCGGTAAAACAGAATCATTTAAGATGATTGTCAATTTTCTAACACATATACAAGAAAAATCCAAAAAATATTCATCGCTTTGCAAACAATCGTCGCTTAGCTCAGGTTGTGCATCGTCTACATCTAGTACTGCCCACAAGCATCGTCGTACCTCAAGTTCGTGTTCGGTGGGAGGTCTTGCCACAAATTATATGTTAAGCAAAAATTCTGGTGCCACTTCCAGTTTAAATTCATGTCATGCTATGCATCAGCAGCAAAGACGCCAATCTCCATCACCCGGCGCAACAACGAAATACTGTGATGTGGGTGTGCAGCATCGAGCTCGTGCTGAAAGCTCGGAACGTGGAAAACGTACCATGAGAGAGAAAATGGTTGATTTTGATTTTTCCCATCACAAAAGTACGGAAAATTTAACAACCTTAGATAGTTCCACATACACCACTGCACCCCTGCATTGTGGTGCAATGACAACATCATTCGGCCTAACTCTATCGCCTCATCCAACCAAATCTTGTTTTAAACACCAACAATCTCCTCAGTTGGCTTATAGCACCACAGGAGCGGGTTCATCAAAATCCTCATCCAACATGTATTTAGCTAGAAGCACATCGCCCAAATATTTCTCATCCCCCAACGGCTGTCGGCAATGTGGTCATAGTAAGTGCACCAGAGCTGTTGTTCAGAGTTTCGACAAAGACGATGGCGATATAAGCATCTCATCTCAGCCAGGAACTTCTACGTGTCACCCCGTGCACTTACAAAAGCGTGGTAGTTGTTCTAATTTGGCAAGACAAACATCTATGGACTGCCACATGCGGGAGGAGCGCTCAAATATATCCGGTTCAATGCAGCGTATATCCCTATACGATGCTCATAAGTTAAGTCAAACGTCATTAAATGCACAAAAGTTATATCAATCATCGCCGGCTACGCCTAGGAAATATAAAAATCCAATGAAACGTTTAAGGGAATGCGTTTCTTTTGCTGACGTTTTCTTGGAGGCCATGGGGAATGCAGTAACGCTAAAAAATAATAATTCTAGTCGTTATGTAAGTACATACTAGTACTGGTATTCACAAAACTGAATGTAGATTTGAAATAGGTTTATTGGACAGATTTCCTATGAAGAACTGTCAAATAAACCTATTTTAAGGCTTCATAAAGTTTTCTGAATAAGGCCTTAAGTACATAAGTGTAAGATAAGGTGATTACTTTGTGGCTCTCATATGCGCATTTATTTTTATATATTCCAGGGGAAATTATTCGACATTGAAATAGACTATAAAGGGGATCCCATTGGGGTTCATATAACACACTGTAAGTAAACTTGATCTAATTAAACCATTGATTTGTCATTTTTAGTTAATTTTAAAAGACTTAAGCAAAAAACGTTATAAATCTCCCAAGGGGAATGAGAGTCGGGCAATCTTACAATGAAACTAAATGTCCCTTGAACGAAGTAATTTTTTTTTGATTACATAAAACAAATTGTCAGACACAAGCGGAACAGTTACCAACAACACAAAGTTTTAGATGATTCAGGCCTAGTAAGGAGCCCGTCTTAAGTACTATCATGTTCATCGGTCTACTGTCTGTCGGATGTACAGTAAAGGGTCTGAAGCTCAAAAAAAGCTATATTTGTTACCCGATTTTGTTGACATTTGAAATACAAAATCCAACAGTGACTTATATTTATTAGACCACTCCAGTCCATGCCGAATTTGGGTGCATAAGTTATCCAATCTTTACCGGATTGTGACGAAAGGGGGTTTAAATATATACCCGAGGTGGTGAGTTAACCTCTCGTGATGGTATCGTAAATGTAGAAAAACGTGTCAGCTGTTTTGTTGTGCTTTATGAAAATACATGCAAAAGATTACCGAACGTCCTTTGACCGTAACCGGAAAATAGAATTAGGTTAGGTTGAAAAGAGGGTGCAGATATTAATCCGCCCCATGCCACTATGGACATACACCTAAGCCATTAATCGGCTTGTTGTGCGCTCTAAAATTTATAAAAATGCAAATTTTGCCCATGAACATTCCACTAAGGAACAGGGGCAAACTTCTCACATATCAATGAGTGCAGTCCGATTCAAGTTTAAGCTCAATGATAAGGGGCCTCCTTTTTATAGCCGAGTCTGGACGGCGTGCCGCAGTGCGACACCTCTTTGGAGATAAGTTTTACATGGCATAGTACCTCACAAATGTTGCCAGCATTAGGAGGGGAAAACCACCGCTGAAAATTTTTTTTGATGGTCTCGCCAGGATTCCAACCCAGGCGTTCAGCGTCATAGGCGGACATGCTAACCTCTGCGCTACGGTGGCCTAAAAACTATAAAGTAACCTCTAAAAAGAAAATTTTAAGTTTGGAATTCCGTGCTATTTACAAAATCCTTATTTGTTTTCAATACCACCCCGCCTAATTTGGTTCATTTCTGGCATTGTGTCTCCATCTAAGTGCCGGTATCTGTTAGACGCGAAAGCCGGGCAAAGACAAAGGAACAGCTCCAACGTCTCATCATCTTCCCTGCATGCCCTACACATGCAATCTCTTGCCGCAGCGATTTTACATAAATGAGCTCGTAGTTCTGTGTATCCCGTAATGATACCAATAGCTATACTGACCTACTTTTTCTTCCTTTCAGTAATAGCCTCGTCTTCTCACGATCTGGATCTCTCCATAGGATTTTCGCCGTCCTACCGACCGTTTCGCTGTTCCACAATGTTGCATGCGCATTCGTCGCCCACTCAATTTACTCGGACTGCATCGACCCGAAATGCTTTGGGTTAACCAAGTTTATGGACGGCAGTCCTCTGGCCATCACCGCCAAATCGTCTGCCCTTTCATTTCCCCTTACTCCGTTATGACCGGCACCCAAACGATCCGGATTTTGCCATCCTCATCTCCGTCTTACACTGCAAGACCGTTCGTGACCTGGTTCTGGTTGTTATTGCCATTATGGCTATTTTACTGTCGATAAAGATTTTCACACTCGCAGTCCTCGCGTTAGCGCCACACCACTTCACGCATTCCGTGATCCCCCAGATCTTCGCCTGCAGGACCGTATAACGGTCAGGCAGTCTAAAACAGATATCAGTCCCTGGGTTCTCAATGTAAAGCCCCAGGCCTACTCTGTCCTCTAGCTTTGATCCAACCGTGTAACATGATCTTCCAGGTGGTTGTTGTTGTTGTTGTAGCAGTGTGTGGTACACTGAGGCGGCAGCCCTTGCCGATGAAGGAATTCATCGGGTCAATCCGGTACATACAACCGGCTGCCATGGGATTCCAGGTGGTAATACTAGGGTTCCGTCAATCCAAGACTGTGCCGATGGCTGCAGTGCCTCGCACTCGACTTTACGGTTCATCTCAGGTATCCGATCGGAACCCTCTTCCCTTCCTTCCAGGTTTTCCTACCGTCGCCCCGATTATAACGGTATAATGGTATGAGCGGCTCCCATCCTCAATCCATTCTCCCATCGCCTTAAGTCTCATACTGCCGCTGCCTCACACTTAATCTGTATGTCAATTGGTCGGATATCTAGAATATTTTCCAGTGCCCTAGTGGGCGTGGTCCTCATCGCTCCGCCTATGCCAAGACAATATGTTCTCTGAACCTATTGTATGGTCCTTATGTTTCACTTTTTCTCCATAGCAGTCCACCAAACTACTGAGGCGTAAGTAAGTATTGGTCTAATCACGCTCCTGTAGAGTAAGTCAACTATCCTCGGATTCAGTCCTCATTTCGAGCCCCCGGCCCGTCTACATAATGCCCAATATGACACTTCCAATTCAGTTTTCTGTCCAAGATCACACCTAAGTATTTGAACTTGTCAGATATCGAAATCGTCTTATTGATGAAACGTGGTGCGTTAAATTGGCCCACCTTCGTCTTCCTCGTGAACAGGCATATTTCAGTCTTCTGTGGATGAACATTAAGACCTCTGGGTCTATCCCAGTCATATGCCATATACAAGACCCTTTCGGCCCTTCTGCGTAGCTCGTTCGGATCCTTAGCTCTGAGAAGTATTATAACATCGTCTGCGTAGCGTAGACGGGTTCAAATCCCTCCTCAGTCAGCATCCGTAATAGGTCATTTATGGTGATCACCCATAGGAGGTGCGATAAAATGCCCCCACAAATGCGATCCATGGTGGAGGGTATGTAAGATTCGGCCCGGCTGAACTTAGCACTCTCTTATTTGTTTCTAATTCATTTCACTATATGTATTTAAGTTATACGCTAATATTAAATATAATAAAAAACAATTCTTTATTTCCTCATGCATTTCTTAAGATATGTTGGAAAAGGTTTGTTGTTTTTATATATTTGTCTATGATAACAAACTACTGCTTCTTATTATAATTTAAAATATTTTAATTTGAGCATTTTTATTGTTTTTTTAGACTCGTGTTACCGATGTATCCCTGGGGGAAAGAAATTTTCACATTTTTTATCAATTATTATCTGGAGGCGATTTACAATTACTAAGTATATGACGTGCAGTTTTTCCCCCAAATAATACAAAAATAAACAAAAATACTCTTGAATATTCCAGAATCTTTGAAGTTGTATCGTAATGTTGAAAAATATGAGATTTTAAGAAACACATCTGCCTTGGAAGAAGATCGCACTAACTTTCACTACACCAGGGTAGGTTTGTTATATATATACAATGAAAGGATATTAATTTTTAAAAACTATTCGTGTATAACAGAAATCTTTGGATGTTCTTGGTCTATCATGCGATGAAACACATTCAATTTTTCGTATTATTGCTGTGGTATTAAAGTTAGGTAATTTTATATTTGTACCCATTACGAATATAGACGGTACCGAAGGCTGTCAAATATCAAATATTTACGGTAAGTTTTTATTCTGCATTATTATTTAGTTTATTTTTTATATAAACTATTTAAATTTCCCTATGCAGAAGTACAAGAAACAGCCCATTTGCTTAATTTGGAAGCTCAAATTTTAATAAATTGCCTTACAAGAGCATGCAGCTCAAACAGCAGTTTTGAAGATGTTGGTAAGTAATAGAAATCATAATCGAATAATAATAAAAATAATCTGCTTGGTTCTGTTGAATATTCAGATCCAGGAGGGATCTAGGTCTGAGTAGAATTGCTCTGGGTGGGCAGTTATACAGGTGACCTGAGTCGTGTGGGCCCAGGACACAATCGGAACACACATTCTGCTCGTTTGGATCAATCCTTGCTTTATAAAAGTTGATACGGCAGCATCTGCTGTACGTAACTGAGCCAGAACTACTCTGGTTTACCCAGGTCAATTTCTATTTCTATCTCTCATCTGCTTGGTTCTGTTGAATAGTCAGATCCAGGAACTCTGCGACTGCGTTGGGGTGCGTCCAGAGGGTTCTGAGTCTGAGTCGAGTGGGTCTGGCTGGGCAGTTAAACAGTTAACGTGTGTCATGTGGTCCCAGGACACAAACTGGACACTCATCCTGCTCGTTGGGAGCAATCCTTGCTCTGTAGGAGTTGAGGCGGCAGAATCTGTTGGCTCGTACAACATTCATCCGGTAGCTATCCACCGTATCTACTACTAATGTTGCGAAGGTCCGCTTGATATGTCGCTTGATCTAGAGGTTCTCTCTTGTGGCGCTGTAGCTCGGTCGATACCTATCCACAAAATGATGAGTTGCATGGTCCCTGCGATAAAAGCCCAGAAGATATTGCTTAGACAGCATGAGTTATGTCGTCGCAAGGGTAGGATATTTATCTCCTAATGGAGTCGGTCCAGGTGAAAACTGAGGAGACAGCCAGAAGCAGTTCGAAGAGCGACATTCTGACAGAGCTGAATATTATTCGACTGTGTGTCACATAGCTGACCAGACCACACTGGCGCTGTATAAGTTACCACTGACCGGCCAATTGCTTTGTACGTGGTCAAAATGGTTTCTTTGTCAGCTCCCTAAGTGCTGCCGGCAAGTGGTTTGTGTAACTTGTTTCTATTTCTATTTCTACTTTTGGATTGCAACCCAACTTCAGTTGAGTTGCCAAAGCGCAAATTAGTTAAAGAAATTTCCGTTTCTGTATTGAATTGCATAACGAACGTTCAAAACATTGATATTGAATGAAACTGACAAAAAATTCCAAATTTATACTAATTTTTATTTCATGATTTTATCTTTTGGCAATGCAACCATAGTTGAGTTGCCACTCATAATCGACTCCTTGTTCTTGCTGGTTTCCGCACAATCTCACAATCGGTAAAAATAAGAGCTCGTGCCGATTAAAGCAAAGAAATTTTTAAAAAATACGACCGCGGTGCTTCAATATACGTTTACCAGATCTTTGCAATTTGGGGAATCTTGAATATATGCTTATAAGCGTGTAACAAAACACCAATTGAGCGTGTGGTTCTTCAAAGCCGAACCAAATCCAACGAAAGTTGTTTGTGAATGAAGGACTTCGAAGCCAAAGGTCACCTATTTCTTCGGCAAAACTAGTCACGTGGCTATTTCGCTTGAGTCAATTTTGAGTGGCACATCACAATTTGATTGTCTGAAGTCATGGGAGAAATTCGAAAATCGAACCAGAGAAGACGAAGGCAAGAGAAGACACATTAACTCAAGCCAGCGCCTTTTTGTAACATCATAACGTCGAATTGATGGGTAATCCGCCGAACAGTCCTGACTTGGCCCCGAATGACTTCTTTTTATTCCCACACTTTAAGATAAAAATGCGTGGTAAATGGCTTTGGACGCCAGAAATTGCTGTTGAAGCATTCAATAACAATGCTTTGGAGGTCTGAATTGGCGGTCGTTCTCCAAGGACTACATTCAGCCGGTAGCTATTTACCACATCTGCATGAATGTTGTCTAGAGGTTCTCTCTTGTAGCACCGCCCTTAAGGCTTCTGGGCGGTGGATATCTATCCACAAGATGATGATTTGGATAGTCCCTGCGATAACAGCCCAGAAGGTATTGGTTGGACAGCATGTAGTTGTCTTCACAGGGGTAGGATCTTTGTCTCCTGGTGAAGACGGTACAGTAGAAAACGGAGGAGACAGCAAGTCGCAGTTCGAAAAGCCGCATTCTGACACATCTGAATATTATTCCACTTCGTACCACATAGATGACTAGACCACAGTGGCGCTGCGTAACTTAACACTGACCGGCTAATTGCTTCGCACGTGGTTAACAAGGTTTCTTTATCACCACACCAAGTTCTGTCGGCAAGTGACTTGAGGATCTGGTTTCTATTTCTGACCTTATCGCAAATTGCAGTGGCATGTGAGGTAAATGTGTAAGAGCTGTCAAAAATGACACCATTCGTCCACTTGATGGTCGGAATCGTTACTCCATCGACTATCACATTCAGTTCAATGCGTGCATGTAGTAAGCAATGTGGGTGAAGATTTGGTAGCATATGTCTTCAGGCCACCGTAGCGTAGAGGTTAGCATGTGCGCCTATGAGGCTGAAGGCCTGCGTTCGAATTCTGGCGGTTTTCCTCTTAATGCTGGCAACATTTGTGAGGTACTATGCCATGTAAAACTTCTCTCCAAAGAGGTGTCGCACTGCGGACGCGGCTATAAAAGGAGCTTAAACTTGAATAGGACTGCAGTGGAATGTTCATGGGCAAAAATTACATATCTTCAGATGTCATCCAGCGAAGTAAGCTGCAAGTTCGTTGAGGTAGGCGTTTAACTTATCGCAGATGTCAACAATAGATGGAAAGCCTGATGCCATGATCGTACAATCGTCCGCATATGATACAATCTCTATGCCGTCTGGAGGGGGTGGAATAGAGAACAGAGGAGATTGAAACAGAGGCTACCGTAGCACAGGTGTTAGAATGTCCGCCTATGATGCTAAATGCCTGGGTTTGAATCCTGGCGAGCACATTATGAAAATTTGCGGCGGTGGTTATCCCCTCCTAATGCTGGCGACATTTGGGAGGTACTGTATCATTTGGTATGACAGCCATGTAAAAACTTCTCCACAAAGAGGTGTCGCACTGCGGTAAGCCGTTCGGACTCGTCTATAAAATGGAGATCTCTTATCATTGAGCTTAAAACTTGAATCGGACAACACTTGTTGATATGTGAGTAGTTTGCCCCTGTTCCTTAATGGAATGTTCATGGACAAATTTGCAGAGATTAAACAATATCGGAGATATCATCCCGCCTTGGCGAACTCCCTGTTTCACTCTACGGTGTTTCGACTTTTTTTTAACTAAATTCCACAAATGACTGGCGACCACATTGATAATTCATGATCCAGCGTTTTAGGCCCGTCTAGTGATGTATTGGCGATGACCTCAAATAGTTTGACATACCTGACCGTGTCGAATGCTTTCGATAGGTCCTAGCCCTCATTGATATGTGAGAAGCTGGCCCCTCTTCCTCAATGAAATGATTATGGGCAAATTTGCAGAGATGAAACAATGTCAGAGATATCATCCCGCCTTGGGGAACACCCTATTTCAATCTACGGTGTTTCGACTTCACGAGGTCCATCCTTTGACATGACCGGGGCTAATTGAAACCACAGCTAATGTGTGCAGTGATTACATGCAAAGCAGTTGTTGTGCATTGTTGTCTTCGAAATCCATGGGGATCCTCGGCGAATGGAAATTCTCGAGGCTCAGGAGGGGTACCTCAAGCATCTTGGCTACTGGTGAGAGAAGGGAGGTACTCGACTCCAGGTAGATCCAGATTCTTCAGCACCAATGTAGAGATTCCGTTGGGGCCCAACGCCATAGATGACTTGGTGCCACGGATTACATTCGCAACTTTGTCCACGGTAAATTGTGCCCAATCGGCTGACCATCGGCTCGGAGACCACGGATATGACGAATGACTCTCCTCCTAGCCTTGTCACTCTCGAGATGCTCAATAAATTGACGATTGAAAAACCTGGCGCATCTCTTGGGGCCAGTCACAGTCACAAAAGTGACTGAGGTTCTGTCATCTCTTCTACCGAGGTTCGAGAGGGTCTTCGCAGTATACCACAGTTTGCCTAAACCGATACCTAACGTACATTGCTTCAAGTGTTCCAGCTACATATTCCATCTATGATCGTTGACTACCTTATTAATTTCCAGATTCAGTTCGCTGATTCCGGGGTAAGTGAGGTCAGTGCAATGAATCCCATCACTCTCGACTGCGAGTACAACTGCCTGCCGGGAAATTGGACCAATTCACTTAGTGTATTCGGTCGGCTGGTATAAAGCGAACAGCTGCTGCGTTATACCGGAATTTCCTCTCAGCTACTAGCATATTTCAAGGGGTTTCCGCTCACTAAAGCGGCGATTAGTCTACCCTCTGAAGCCGATCCAATCAGACTTCTTCCGATTGATAATAAACTTCGCTCTGAGGTTATGAAGTCGGGTGGTCGGTCGATGATCACACTGTCCGACGAAGAGGATGCAGAGGCGACGACGACGACGCTTGTGACCCACTGCTGTCTATGTTTACACAACATCTTGCAACATATCCAGTGCGATTATACTCCCATATTCGCGTAAGGACAGAGCCATTTTGGAAATGCACCCAGTCCATGCACCGGTTACACTCCACCGACACAAACCGAAAATGGAGGCGGTTCTGGCAAACCGAAAAGAACCAGGCTTCGGGGTTTTCTTCAATCCTGGCACGAACCAGGAGGTTGTAGAGAAGTCACTCAGAATGTGCCTCTCCCATGACGAAAAAGAACAAACGCGTACTGAGACTGCAGCGCTTGCCTATGATGAACTTCGTATCAATCTGGTACGAACAACCGGCCGCCACGTAACTGATAATTCTCTCAGTTTATTAGCCTGCCTCTCCGCTATATTCCCTTGGAAATAAAGAATTGAATGTGAATAACGTGTTATTCATTCACTCCTAGTTAAAGGTCGAGCAGATTGATGGCTTTACGTGGTACGTTGGACGTGATTGTACCCCCATTATAATTATAGGTTATTGCACCATTTCACCAGACATATCCATTGAGTAACCTGACTTGTTAAATAACTCGTCGTTTTATTGCGCTCAGACCCCAAAATTTTCTGCATCGACTTTTCCATTCCGCTACTGTTTAGCTTCTACTTTTTTCTATGTTTTACCTTATCACGGCTTCAAGATAGTACCATATACAGACAGTGGCTGTTGATCCCCACGTCTATGACATATGCAATAGGTTTAACATCCACCTCACCAATCTCGGTGATTATTTCGCTATTTAGTCAGCAAATAAAAAAGCATAACACACTGTTACAACAACAACGCTATCTTAGGTTAGGTTAAAGGACACGTGCCTACAAATTAATCTATTGGCTCTAAACGTCCCCAAGTTATTTGACCAAAATGCCATATTTCATACCTTTTGGCTGAAGAATCGCACAGAAAGAGTTTTGATGTTTTTGGGAAGTTATGATTTGAAATTAGTTCTAAGCAAATAATTGTAGAACTTGTTTTGCAAACATTTATTATACATATATTGTCAATCTCTCTTTATGTAGGATGCGAATTGGATGCCCGCCAGGCCTCAGTTGTACGTAATACCTTGTGTCGCACACTTTACTCAAGACTCTTCACCTGGCTGGTGAACAAAATTAACGATAGTCTCAAGTCAACGCAGCGAGAAAAGAATTTAGCTTTATTGGATTTTTATGGTTTCGAAGTTTTGGAGAATAACTCATTCGAGCAATTTGCAATAAATTATAGCGCCGAGAAAATCCATCAAAATTTTGTTCATAATATGCTAAGAGTTGAGCAGGAGCTGTACGTGCGTGAAGGTCTGGAATGGTCACGAATCGATTATTTTGACAACGAGTCTATATGCGAACTCATCGATAAACCTAACTATGGTATTTTAAGTTTAATCAACGAACCGCATCTGACTACAAACGATGCGCTGTTGACACGCATCCAGCAATGCTGTGCAGGTCATCCATGTTTTATGATAGCTCAACCAAACTCAATGACATTTCGAATACGCCATTACGCGAATGTTGTTCAGTATTCTGTGCAGCGATTCTTGGAGAAGAACTCCGATGTGCTGCCAAAGTACTTAAGTTCAGGCTTATATCAAAGTAAACTGCCACTTGTACAAAGTCTCTTTCCCGAAGGGAACCCTCGTAGACAAACCAATAAGAAACCCACCACTTTAAGTTCCAATATACGCACTCAGCTACATACGTTACTAGCCATCATTAAGCCACGTTGTTCCCGCTATGTGTTCTGCATAAAACCAAATGAATGTCGCCAGTCGAGAACATTTGATATGGCCTTGGTCCAACATCAGGTCCGTTATATGTCCCTAATGCCTTTGGTATATCTCTGTCGTCAAGGTCATTGTTTTCACATGCTCCATGCTAAATTCTTTCTACGTTATAAACTCTTAAGCGCTAAAACATGGCCCCATTATCGTGGTGGAACATGTGTGGAGGGCATTGCTCTCATCATACGTAATCTGCCATTACCATCCGCTGAATTTACCATAGGCACAAAGAATGTGTTTGTGCGCAGCCCCCGAACCGTTTACGAATTGGAACAGTTTCGCAAAGGCCGCATGCATGATTTGGCAACGCTTATACAGACAACATTTCGTATGCATAGGGAGAGGAGTAAATTTTTACGCATGCGTACAGGGCAGATTGTTATAGCGCGAAACTGGAGAACATGGAAGGTATGCAACAATACACTGTTTTTTAGAATAATGCAAAATTATTTAAACAAAAACTTTATCTTGCAGAATCGCCAACAATTTCGCACTGTGAAATACAAGCGAAGAGGCAATTGGGCTGTTGATGTTATAACCCGGGCATACATTCAATTCAAAACTCGCCAATATTTGCTCACAATACCTCATAAGTTACCACCAAATACTTTAAGCCCCCTTTCAATGGATTGGCCAGTTGCACCGTCATTTGTGGCGGAAACTTCAAGGCTACTGCGTGCCATTTATCATCGTTGGAAGTGCTACTTGTATCGCAGTTCCTTTGATCAAACATCGAGAAATCGCATGCGTGAAAAAGTTACAGCCAGTATTATATTTAAAGATCGTAAAGCATCCTATCCTCGAAGGTAATTCGCTATTGAGACTGTAGATTTGGGTGTCAGCGAATCATACCACCTCATTTTATTCTAGTGTTGCTCACCCCTTTATTGGAGACTATGTGCGCCTAAGACCAAATGCAATGTGGAAGAGAATATGCACGGAAACAAATGATCAGTACGTTGTATTTGCTGACATTATAAATAAAATTACCAGGTCAAGTGGAAAGGTAAGTTATTTGTTTTGTTTTTGTTGGCAAAAAAGATTTTATTAAACGTGGCATAGTCAACAAAATCATGTTTACGTTTGGGTACAAAATTTGGCTCAATAACCGGAAATCGAAATTAATCACGAACAACGGGGGGTTTCCCTGAAGTTGGTCGGTTAGTTCACGTGGTGTCCATGAACCTAACTTAAATCAGTACGTTAAAATACCATTTTGAAAACCACATCAAACATGTGATGGCCTGCTATCCTGTTTGTATTCCAACTGCGGTTATTTTCAGCACGATAGTCGAATGGTCGTACTTAACGACATCTTTGAAACGCATTCTTCATGTCGCTACATTCTGTCTTAAAAAACGGTAGCCACTTATGTGAGGTATAAGAGGCACCTGGCTAAACGATGTTGTTGTTGTCGCAGTTTATTGTGTTCTATCTTTCGTCTGCTTGATTCTGTTGAGTGTCAAGACACAGGAACTCTGCGACTAAGATGGGGTGCGTCCACAGGGATCTGGATCTGAGTCGAGTGGGTCTGGCCGGGCAGTTAAACAGGTGACGTGTATCGTGCGGTCCCTGGTTACAATCGGGACATCAATCCTAGCTCTATGGGAATTGAGGCGGCTGCATCTGCCGGAACGTAATTGAGCCAGAACTACTCTGGATTGCCGGGGGAGGTCGATTTCTTCAGGTGCAATGGGTGGCGGTCGTTCTCCAAGGACTACATTCACCCGGTAGCCAATTAACGCGTCTGCTACCGTGTCTGCATGAACGTTGTTCAGACCCGCTTGATATGCCGCTTGATCTAGAGGTTCTCTCTTGATGCTCTGAACCTCACGCTCTAGATCGTGTAGATCTACCTTAAGGCTTCTGGGCGGTGGGTATCTATCCACAAGATGACGATTTGGATGATTTCTGCGATAACAGCCCAAAAGGTATTGCTTAGACAGCATGTAGTTATGTCTTCGCACTGGTAGGATCTTTGTCTCCTGATGGAGGTGGTCCACATGAGAACTGAGGAGACAGCCCGTCGCAGTTCGGAGGGCGGCACTGACAGACTGAATATTATTCCACTGCGTGTCACAAAGTTGACGAGACCATACTGGCGCTGCATAACTTACCACAGACCGGCCAATTTGCTTTGTACGTGGTCAATAAGGTTTCTTTGTTTGCACCCCAAGTGCTGCCAGCAAGTGACTTGAGGACCTTGTTTCTACTTTTGACTTTATTGCAGATTGCTGTGGCATGTGGGGAGAAAGTGTAGGAGCTGTCAAATGTGACGCCAAGTATTTTGGGACACTTGATGGTCGGAATCATTTCTCCATCGATCATCACAGTCAGCTCAGTATTCACCTCACGCGTATTTGTAGTGAACAGTGTGGCTGAAGATTTGGTGGCGGATATCTTCAGATTTCTTGCAGCGAAATATGAGGCAAGCTCGTTGAGGTAGACGTTCAACCTATCGCAGATGTCATCAATGGGTGGGGGCCTGATGCCATGATCGTACAATCGTCCGCATATGATACGATCTCTGTGCCGTCTGAAGGAGGTGGGATGGAGGATAGTTAGAGGTTAAACAGAGCCGGAGATATCACCCCACCTTGGGGAACTCCCTGTTTCACTCTACGGTGTTTCGACTTCTTATCCCTAAATCTTCAGGTGCAATGGGGGGGCGGTCGTTCTCGAAGGACTACATTCACCCGGTAGCCATTTATTGTGGCATGTGGGGTGTATTGTAAGAGCTGTCAAATGTGACGCCAAGTATTTTGGGACAAGCTGTGGACTACTGTTAAATCACTCTCGAACCCCGGTAGACGGGATGACAGGACCTCAGCCACTTTTGGGGAAATAACCGAGATTGAACCGAAGAGATGCGCCAGGTTGTTCAACCGTCCGTCAATTTATGTAGCATCCCGTGAGTGACAGTGCAAGGAAAAAAGCCATTCGCCGTATTCGTGGTCTCCGAGCCGATGAACAGCCATCACAATTTACCGTGGGCGAAGTTACGAATGTCATCCGTGGCGCCAAATAATCTAAGGCGTTGGGCCCCGACGGAATCTCTACATTGATGTTGAGGAATCTGGATTCACCTGTAGTTGAGTTCTTACTACTGTCCTAAACCTGTCTTTGAACACTCTTATAGTTCCCGATGTCTGGAAAATGGGCAGAGTGATCCCGCTACTGAAGCCTGGAAAGGACCCGAGTTTGGGGGAGTCGTACAGACCGATCTCCCTTCTCTCACCAGTGGCTAAGACGCTTGAGGCATTACTCCTCCCGAGCCTCGTAGAAGAATTTCCATTCGCCGAGCATCAACATGGATTTCGAAGACTGCATAACACAACAACAGCTTTGCATGCCATCACCGCACACATTTGCCTTGGCTTCAAGCAGCCCAGGTCATGTGAAGGACGGTCCACGTGGCACTGGACCTATCGAAGACATTCGACCCGGTCAGCCATGCCAAATTATTTGAGGACCTGGAATGCTGGGTCGCGAATTATCTGTGTGGTCGCCATTCATTTGTGGAATTTAGTTATAAGAAGGGATATTTCGCTGCAAGAAATCTGAAGATATCTGCCACCAAATCTTCAGCCACATTGTTCACTACAAATACGCGTGAGGCTAAAAGATAACAAGTAAAAGCGTGCTAAGTACGGCCGGGCCGAATCTTATATACCCTCCACCATGAGTCGCATTTGTCAAGTTCTTCGATAATTTCAAGCAAATCTAATAATAATTGCGCCCTCTAGAGGCTCAAGAATCAAACTGTGAGATCGGATTATATGACAGCTACATCAGGTTATATACCGATTTAGACCATGGTTCGGTAAGAGTGGAGACGGCTACCGGGGCGCCCTATATTTAGACCATACTTGGAACAATTGTTGGAAGTGATTGATTTAGACCATACTTGACACAGTTGTTGGAAGTTGGAAAATAAAAAAACTTCATGCAAAACTTTGACCAAAACGGATAAGAATTGCGTCCTCTAGAAGCTGACTGATTTAGACCATACTTAACACAGTTGTTGTAAGTAAAAAAAAACACTTCATGCAAAACTTCGACCAAATCGGATACGAATAGCGCCCTTTAAAAGCTCAAGAAGTCATGATCCAAGATCGGTTTATATAGCAGCTATATCAGGTTATAAAACGATTTAAACCATACTTAGCATAGTTGTTGGAAGTCATAACGAAACATGTCACGCAAAATTCCGGTCAAATCGGATAGGAATTGCGCCCTCTAGAGGTTCAAGAAGTCTAATCGGGAGATTGGTTTACATGGCGGCTATATCAGATTATAGACTGATTTAGACCATGCTTAGCACAGGTGTTGAGAGTCATACCAGAATACTTCCTGCAAAACTTCAGCCAAATCGGATAAGAAGTGCGCCCTCTAGAGCTCTAGACGTCAAGCCCCAAGGTGGGTTTATATGGCAGCTATATCAGATTATCAACCTATTTAGACCATACTTAGCACAGTTGTCGGAAGTGATACCATAATACCACGTGCAATATTTCCACCAAATCGGATAAGAATTGCGCCCTATAGAAGCTTAAGAAGTCAAGACCCAAGATCGGTTTATATGGCTGCTATATTAAAACATGGGCCGATTTGGCCCATTTACAATCCCAAAATTTGAAGCGTCTAGCTTTACTCTTTCGAAAGTAAGCGTGCTTTCGACCGACGGACGGACAAAGCTAGATCGATCTATTGGGTTGCCCAAAAAGTAATTGCGGATTTTTCATATAGTCGGCGTTGACAAATTTTTTCACAGCTTGTGACTCTGTAATTGCATTCTTTCTTCTGTCAGTTATAAGTATATTTGATTAAAGTTCATTCTAAGTTTTATTAAAAATGCATTTACTTTCTTTTAAAAAATCCGCAATTACTTTTTGGGCAACCCAAAAAAATGTCATGGCGATCAATAATATATATACTTTATGGGGTCTTAGATGCATATTTAAAGGAATTACAAACGGAATGACGAAATTAGTATACCCCCATCCTATGGTGGAGGGTATAATAAAAGCGAATCTACTTGGATATCTTCGCGTAGAGTTTGTTTGAAAATTCTTTCTGGAATGCGTTATGTTGATTTCGCTTTATGGTTTCCCTTAACTCAGTCTTCACTTGTCACCCAGACGCCTTTCTTTCATTTTAACTTGTGCATTCCTCGTATTTCTAAGATAAATTCGCCATAGAAACCAAAACAATAAGGAATTTCTTTCTTATTTTTCTGTTTTGAAGATTGTGCCTATTTTATTGGTCATATCAACATCATCATTGCTATTATTGGACCAAAGAACATTGCAAATTAAATACAGAGTTCCAGCCGCGGAGATTTATCGTATGTCCTTAAGTCCCTATTTAGATGATATTGCTGTTTTCCATGTAAGAGCGGTAAGTATTTTAAATCCATTGATGTTATTCATCATCCAATCCATTATATACGGTATTATAACATCTCTATTTCAATCTTTTATTTGAATATTTAAATTTTATTTATTTTTTTAACAAATTTAAATTTTTTATATTTCCACAGTCCGAATTTGGTCGTAAAAAAGGTGATATTGTCGTTCAGGCTGCGCATATTATAGAAATAGTAACCAAAATGTTTTTGGTTATACAGAATGCTACAGGAAAACCACCGGAAATACACATAAGTACAGAGTATGTAACATGTCAAACTTATTGAGGTTTACATTATTATTTTCTAAATGGGGAAACCGAGCTAATTAACCAAGGAAACAAATTATAATTTCTGTTTAACTGTTCAGGCCTTTTTGATGCCGCCTTGTTCCGAGATTATGCGGGGCAAGTTACAACCTTCGATTGCTGACCATAGACTTTCTGCGACATTACCATTCGACGGATGATCACTTCTCGTTGTTTTTGTTTATGGTATTAACAGACATTTTCATTCTCTCAAACAAACGGCAACCACGAACAACGATTAGAAATATGACGTTTTCTTTTGTTTCATTCATTAAAAGTCATCTAAGAGCGGAGCAAATGGAATTGGATGAATATAAAATCGGCAGAAAAATACAATCTAATTAACAAAAAGAAGCTAACAAGAGAGTTAAACGTGTTTTGTAAAAATAATTTAAAGTTTAAAAGCAAAAAAGTGTCCACAATCCATTGAAAACTCATTCATTGTTCATACACAGTTATGTTGAAATTCTCTCTTCTCTTAATTTTCTTCGTTTATTTCTAATCTTTGTACGTGATGCCTCTTAAAAGGGACGATGGCACGCACATCTATACACAGATGTTCAATACTGAAGATGTGTTTTCCGACTCTTTCCAAATGCGATAGGTGTAAAGATTAGAAATAAACAAAGAAAATTGAGAGAAGGAAGAATTTTGAGAGTGCTGAGCAATGGAAGTGATTTAGCAATTTTTTAATCGATATTGGTAATATTTTTGTTTTTAAACAAACAAAATTTACAATAATCGGATATTGTCCGGTTGCAGACCATAGGGTAATCTGTTTTTATTTATTTCTAGCTGAACCGGGCCCGCTCCGCTGGAACAAAATTATCCTTTGAATATTCACTTTAGACAATAAAAGAGCTTTTAATGGAATACCAAGCTACGAAAATAGTAGGTGTATATCGCTCGAGCAACAGTATAACAATATAAATGCCTTATCTGAATCCCATATAATCTATATTGGTGTCTGAATTCGCTCAGAGGGTTTAAGGTCATTTAAGTTTGAATGTTAGATGTGCCTCATTCTTAAAAGACTTCTATATGGATACTGAGAAGGACCCCAAGGTGGTAGTTGGTGGGTTAAGGGGGTGGTGTGGACCCCCAGAAATACGGTCCCGAAAGTGGGTACAAATTTCGTGCACTACTCCCAAATACCTTTCTGCCATGGTTGGAAATTTTTCTCAATTATATTCAATTTAGGGGTGTTTTCTGGGTTGAAGAGGTCTCCCAGACACTTAGCTCTGAAAAAATATCAGCATCATGCTCTACTCTCAAATATCATTAATTTAAACCCCATATTTCCATTGGTTTAAGGGGAGTTTACAGCATTAGGCGTCCCCCAAACACATGGACCCAAAATTGGTTATCAAATTCGTTTTCATATATTTGAGATATGACCTTTCATTTGAGCCACATAATGGCATGGTCCCCCAAACACATGGCCCCAAAATTGGTTATCACATTCGTTTTCATATATTTGAGATATGACCTTTCAATTGAGCCACATATTGACATGGTCGAAAAATTTTTACCCTTTTGGGGATGTTTTGGGGAAGGGATGATGCCCTAAATACATGGTCCTACATTTGGCTATCAAATTCGCATTCTAGTCCTAAATACCCTTATTTGAGCTCCTTATTGCGAAAGGGGTAGATCCCCAGAAAATTGGTCTCGAAAGTGGGTATCAATTCTTGCTATGCTCCCCAAATACCTTTCATTTAAGCTCTACATTGACATTGTCGGTAAATATGCCCGATTTAGGGGTGTTTTGGGGAGTGGGATGTTCGCCCAAACACTAAGCCCTGAAAATATATCAGCAACGTGCTCGATTCTCATATACCTATATATTATTTATTTGAACCCTATAATGGCATTGGCCTCAAAATTGGATATCAAATTCGTTTTCTAGTCTCAAATACCATTCATTTAAATCCTTTATCAAATACCATTCATTTAAATCCTTAAAGCCAGCAAATATGTCCGGTTTGGGATATGAACCCTAAAAACCATGAATATCGAGCACCACTGTTGAAAACCGAAATTGTCTTGGTGAGCAAATACGTCCTATTTGGGGGTTGTTATGGTGGTGGGACGCCCCTAAATAATTAGTCCCTAATGTTAACATTAGATTCATGGTCTACTCTCAAATACCAATCACTTGAGCCCCATTTTTCCATTGTCGGCAAACATTACCGGTTTGGGGGGGAGATTTGGGGGAGGTGGCGGCCATTCAATGACTTGGCTTTGAAAATATATATCAGATTCGTGTTCTACTCTAAAAAACATCTAATTTGAGCCTCATATTGCAATGGTCAGCAAATACTTCCTATTTGGGTGATGTTAAGGGTGGTGGGTGGGGTGGCTCCATAGACACTTTTCCCGTTTGTTGATATCAGATTTGTGCTTTATTTGCAAAGACCTTTCATTTGAGCTCCATATTGCTATGGTCGTAAATTTGTCCTCTTTGGGGGATGTTCACGGGGATGGGCGGCCCTCAAACACTTGGTCCCACATTTGGATATCAGAATCGTATTTTACTCTCAAATAGCTTTCATTTGAGTCCCATATTGCAATGGTCAGCAAATACTTCCTATTTGGGTGATGTTAAGGGTGGTGGGTGGGGTGGCTCCATAGGCACTTTTCCCGAATATTGATATCAGATTTGTGCTTTACTTTGAAAGACCTTTTATTTGAGCCCCATATTGCTATGGTCCTAAATTTGTCCTCTTTAGGGGATGTTCTCGGGGATGGGCGGCCCTCAAACACTTGGTCTCACATTTGGATATCAGATTCGTATTATACTCGCAAATAGCTTTCATTTGAGTCCCATATTGCAATGGTCAGTAAATACTTCCTATTTGGGTGGTATTAAGGGGGTGGGGTGGCTCCATAGACACTTTTCCCGAATATTGATATTTGATTTGAGCTTTACTTCCAAAGACCTTTCATTTGAGCCCCATATTGCTATGGTCGTAAATTTGTCCTCTTTGGGGGATGTTCTCGTGGATGGGCGGCCCCCAAACACTTGGTCACACATTTGGATATCAGATTCGTATTTTACACGCAAATAGCTTTCATTTGAGTCCCATATTGCCATGGTCGGTAAATATGTCCAATTTAGGGGTGTTTTGGGGATTGGGGTGGTCTTCCAAACACTTAGTCCGACAATCTTAAATACCTTTCATTTAAATCCTATATTGTCGTGATTGTTCTATATATATATTTGGTAAAATTTGGGGGTGGGGCGGGGCCCCCTAGGTACCCCATCCGAAATTTGGATACCAAATTTTTGTTTTTAGTTTACTATAAGAGAGCCCACAAAATTTGGCTTAAATCGCACCACCCATTTCCGAGATCTAGCGTTTCTGAAAATTAGGATAAGGGGGGCGGACACCCCTTTCAGATATCAACTGGTACTCTAAGTTATAACGGGACGGGAGTCACGCCGAAAACAGTGTAACATCAGAGCAGCAGTTGGGCTAGTGTGTTTTCTTGTAATAGTTGGATGCCTTCATTTCGTAGGAACATATGAATTGGAGTAATTTTCTCTTAAGAGCATAGTTTTAACCTAGAAGACATACCATTATGACAAATCCTACCAACGATTTTGGGTGGTTTCAAACGAAATCGCAATCTAGGAAACCAGTAAAATGCTATTACAAAGCAAAAAACACATTTCTCTTGTCTTACTTGTTTTTTAAGACAAGAGTTTTTGTGTTCTATTTTCAATAGAAACGGCAGAAGAGAGCGGAAGAGTGCGTGAGAGCAATCACAATTTTGAATGTTTGGTAATTGAGAGCTTACAAATTTCTACCAGAAATTTTTTTCCCGGTAGAATTTTGAAGCATAAAACAGCTGTTTTGTAAAATTCAGCTGTTTAATTCAAATAAATATTGGGTTGCCTAAAAAGTAATTGCGGATTTTTTAAAAGAAAGTAAATGCATTTTTAATAAAACTTAGAATGAACTTTAATCAAATATATAATTGTCATTTTGTTCAATAACCTTTTGCCATCTTCCTGGCAAATTCAGTATTCTACGCTCATAGAACTTCTAGCCTTTATCTGCAAAAAACTGAACCAAGTGCGATTTTATAGCCTCATCATTGCCGAAAGTTTTACCATTTAAGGAGTTCTGCAAAGATCGGAATAAATGGTAGTCTGATGGTGCAAGGTCAGGGCTATATGGTGGATGCATCAAAAGTTCCCAGCCAAGCTCACTCAGTTTTTGGCGAGTGACCAAAGATGTGTGCGGTGGAATATGACACCTTTACGATTGACCAATTCTGGTCGCTTCTCCTTGATGGCTGTATTCAATTTGTCCAATTGTGGACAGTAAACATCCGAATTAATCGTTTGGTTCCTTGGAAGCAGCTCAAAATATACCACACCCTTCCAATCCCACCAAACAGACAGCATAACCTTCTTTTGGTGGATATCAGCCTTTGAAGTGGTTTGAGCTGGTTCACCATGCTTGGACCATGATGGTCCAACTAACGTTGTTGTAAACAATCCATTTTTCATCTCCAGTTATGATTCGTTTTAAAAACGGATCGAATTCATTGCGTTTAAGGTGCATATCACAAGCGTTGATTCGGTTTGTTAAATGAATTTCTTTCAATACATGTGGTACCCATATTAAAATTGACGCCAAACAAACAAATATAAACAAAATTTCGCGCACTTTTTTTCTAAAGCAAGCTAAAAGTAACAGCTGATAACTGACACAAGAAAGAATGCAATTACAGAGTCACAAGCCGTTGAAAAAATTTGTCAACGCCAACTATATTACTACTATATTACCGACAATTACTTTTTGGACAACCCAATAGCAAAAGAGAGTAAAGGTTGTTCTTACTTTCCTACAAATTTTTACTGGAAAAGTACCCGAACAGACCTATAATTGGCAAAAGGCTCATATCTTATCCGATTTTGATGAAACTTGAAAAGGTAGTTTACAATTCATTGACAATCTATTGAATCAGACTTCGAAACTAATCTACTCATTTGCGGATGACATCATCCTTGCAGGTTAGAGGCAAATAATGGATGAAATACTCCGCCAGGACTTGCCTATGTTATCGATATTATGGGTTGGTCGTCGGAAGCAGTTAAGCACTTTAACGGATGAAGTGATTCTGGCAGTAAATGAAGATAAAACAAAGAGGATGGTATAAAGTCTCGAAAGATCGAGGAGCTTGGAAATATGGATGAAACACTCCGCCAAGACTTGCCTATGTTATCGATATTATGGGTTGGTCGTCGGAAGCAGTAGCTTTAACGGTTAGAGTGATTCTGGCAGTAAATGAAGATAAAACAAAGTGAATGGTATAAAGTCTCGGAGGATTGAGTTGCTTGGAAATATATTCTGATTTTGGCTAGTGGAACAAACGTTCTTTGATAGCCCACTAAGTAAGTTAGAATGGAAAATAGTGCGTAAGTAGTCTCATAACAAGCCCCTTCTGATAAATTAGCTCGATTCTCATTAGACACAACAAAACATTGAACAGCTATTTTATTAGGAATCGTTTTACCGTTTTATTTTTCCACAGCTTTGAAGCAAATTTTGGCCAACAAACGGTTATATTCAATTTTAAATATGGTGGCTTATCATCAGATATTTCCCAAGGACCACCAAAGGTAACAAGAAAAGCAAATCGTATGGAAATAATTGTATGATCCGCAACAAAAACCTATCGCTGGACATCATTGACATTTCTAAATGCCTTTGAGCTGGACGCACTGGCAGATTAAAATTTATGTGCATTCATCTCTCCCAATATCATTTGGATACGAAGTAAAAAAAAAAAAACGAAATCACCTACAACTAATTCACGAAATCAATTTCAATCTAGCTCCTACAGCCAACACACACAACACTGACAATCATTGAAGGTTATGTTGTTCATTTAATAGTATATTGAAACATATTGCTTCAATTTTCCTTAATTATTTTTTTTTTTTTTGAACTAATTTGATAACGAATACTACGAATTCTTTAAAATTTAGTCTTATTAAATTACAAAAAAAAAATTATAAAAACACATCGATAAAGTATTAAAAAAATTCATATTCTCCACCACAAACATGACCACCAAAAATGAAAACTTATACATATTGTATATTACAAATTAGGTTTTTAGTTTAATTTAATTTTAATAATTATTAAAAACTCATTTAATAAGTTATGATATTAAGAATAATGAGAACAAATGGTTAGTTAATTGTTAATTCATGGCAAACAAATTTTTATCTAAACGAAAGAAAACAGAAAACGAAATAGCATTTATTAAAATCCCCCTATACTCAGCTTCAACGCAAAAAAAATTAAAAAATTAAAAAAAAAAAATACAAAGATTTTCTTTTCTCTTTAATCGGTTTCACAAAATATCAAACCTGGCGCGCTGGCTTTATATGGACAGAAAGAAAGAAGAAGACTCCTTACACCTCCTACACCTAATACCAATTCCAAAAATTTTTTTACCTTTTTACCAGACACACACCACACATACTACTTATACACACTGTCTTATATCGAACAGCAAACACGAAAAAACATTAATTACAATAATTGTAAACGGAACAATACATGAACAAATTTCAAAATTATATACAAATTGTTAAAATCTTGACTTAAACAAATGAAAGAATCTCTATTTATAAAAGTTGAAATGTCCCCCAAAAACAAAAGTACATATATATATATTTACATACACCAATAAGAATAAGCTATAGCAAAAATCTATGCAAAACTAGAAGAAGAAGAAAGAAATTAAAATTTGTTATTAAAATAATAATAATAATAACAATTTCTTAATGCTATTAAACATGATTTTTTCCCCAAAAATCAGTAATATAAGAAAAAAAAACATCATGTTATTTAATTCAACTTTGTGACAGAATTAAACATTAATACAAGCTTACTGCCCACCAAGGAAAAGGGCTAGCGAACAACTCATAGAAAAATGTCTGCTCCGAAAACAAAAATGTTTGCTCAAAAAATAATTGTTGCCAATATTCCAAAAGGAAGGAAATTTCGAACTTATAGTAATTTTATATGTGCCAACTTTTATAATTCTATTTCAAATTCAACACCAGTATTTAATTAAGTACTTCTTATGAAAAACCCCCTTTTGTAAAGGCACGTATTTTTTTTTTTGTTTTTTTTTTATAGAAAAATCTAAAAAAATATGAGTTTCTTTAACGTATTTTACAAAATATAGAAACATATTAGCGTTAATAATCATAACATTTTTATTTATCACACATAAAACAACAACAAATGATCTCAATTTTTTTTTTACTTGGCAAACACAATTACTCATTATAGATAGAATTTTATGGGTGCTATGTATGACAATGACACTATAATTCTTGAGGTTGGTATTGTTTAACCCGTTTTAACACCACAACATCTATTTTCTATATTGAATTTTATGATATGTGACAATTGAACAAAAACCCATGGTTTGCCAATATGTGGCATTCGATATTAGGGTTATGTAAGGTTAGGTTGAAAAGAGGGTGCAGATTAATATCTGCCGCCCAATGCCACTATGGACATACACCTAAGCCAGTAATCGGCTTGTTGTGTGCTCTAAAAACTTTAAAGTAACCTCTAAAAAGAAAATTTTAAGTTAGGAACTCCGTGCTACTTACAAAATCCTTAATTATTTTCAATACCACTCTCCTAAGTTGGTTCATGTCTAATATTGTATCTCCCCTAAGTACCGGTATCTGTTCGACGCGAAAGCCGTGAAATGACAAAGGAAATGCTTTAACGTCTCACCATCTTCCCCGCATGCCCTACACATGCTGTCACTTGCCGCACCGATTTTACACAAGTGAGCTCGTAGTCCTATGTGTCTCGCTATGATACCAATAGCTATACTGACCACTTTCTTGCTTCCTTTCAGTAATAGCCTCGTCTTCTCACGATCTGGATTCCCTCATAGGATTTTCGCCTTTCTACCGACCGTGATGCATGCGTATTCATCGCCCACTCCCTTAACACGGACTGCGTCGACCCGAAAAGCTTCGGGTTAACCATGTTTATTGGCGGCAATCCTCTGGCCTTCACCGCCAAATCGTCTGCCCTTTCATTTCCCCTTACTCCGTTATGGCCCGGCACCCAAATGATGCGGATTTTCCCATCCTCAGAGAAGGCATTAATCTCCTTCTTACACTGCAAGACTGTATATGCAAAATTGCAATTTTTGCCCAGGAACAGGGGCAAACTTGTCACATATCAATGAGTGCAGTCCGATTCAAGTTTAAGCTCAATGATAAGGGGCCTCCTTTTTATAGCCGAGTCCGAACGGCGTGCCGCAGTGCGACGCCTCTTAATTGCCAGCATTAGGAGGGGAAACCCACCACTGAAAATTTGTTCTGATGGTTTCGCCAGGATTCGAACCCAGGCGTTTAGCGTCATAGGCGGACATGCTAACCTCTGCGCTACGGTGGCCTCCACACCGCAAGACTAGAGGTCACGGTAAGGTCACGAACAGTCTTACACTGCAGGACTATTCGTGACCTTACCGTCCTGGTTGTTATTGCCCTTATGGCAATCTTACTGTCGTTAAAGATGTTCACACTCGACGTCCTCGCGTTAGCACCACACCACTTTACGCATTCCGTGATTGCCCGGATCTCCGTCTGCAGGACCGTATTATGGACAGGCAGTCTAAAACACATCTCAGTTCCTGGGTTCTCAATGTAAACCACCAGGCCCACTCTGTCCTCTAGCTTTGATCCATCCGTGTAACATGATGGCAATACTAGGGTAATACCGTGTAACAGATGGCAATACTAGGGTACCGTCAATCCAAGACTGTGCCGATGGCAGCAGTCGACGTCTAGGTTCATCTCAGGTATCCGATCGGAAACCTCTACCCTTCCTTCCAGGTTTCCCATCGTCGCCTCGATTATACAGCGATGGTATGAGCTGCTCCTATCCTCAATCCATATTCCCATCGCCTTGAGTCTCATAGCCGCAGTGGCTGCCTCACACTTAATCTGTATGTCAATGGGTCGGGTATCAAGAATAGTCTCCAGTGCCCTAGTGGGCATCGCCCCGCCCATCCAACATGTTCCCTGAACCTGTTGTATGGTCCTTATGTTGGACTTTTTCTCTATAGCAGTCCACCAAACTACTGAGGCGTAAGATAGTATTGGTGTAATCACGCTCCTGTGGAGCCAGCGGACTATTCTAGGATTCAGGTCCCATAGTGCCCAACATCTGTGTGCCTTCTCAGTATGCTCATGAATGTGACAATTTCAATTCAGTTTCCTATCCAAGATCACTCCTAAGTATTTGACCTTGTCAGATGTCGAAATCGTCTTATTGAGGAAACGTGATGCCTTCGCCTTCCTCGTGAACAGGCATATTTCAGTTTTCTCTGGGTTAACATTGAGACCTCCGGGTGTAATCCAGTCATATGCCATATGCAAGACCCTTTTGGCCCTTCTGCAGAGTTCGTTTGGATCCTTACCCCCAAGAAGTATTATAACATCGTCTAGCAGACGGGTTCAAATCCCTCCTCAGTCAGCATCCGTAATAGGTCATTTATGGTGGTCACCCAAAGGAGTAGCGATAGGTCTATACTGCACGGAATGGTGTATAACGAAGGTTGCAGTTTAACTGCAAGAACGATACACCTCCCGGCACTGGCCTGGCAATAGTAGGGCTAGGATGCTGTCGTTGCATAAATTGCCGTACGGGAGAGGTCGGGGGGTCACATAGTCCGACGACGACGCTTGTGACCCATTGCTGGCTATGTTCGCACAGCACCTTGCGACATAGTCAGTATGACTATACTCCCGTAGTGAAGTTAGGCCAGAGCAAGACCGGAAATGTACCCACTCCATGCACCGGTTACACCTCACCGACACCGACCGATGATGAAGGCGGTTCTGGCAAACTGAACAGAACCAGGGTCCGGGGTTCCTTTCAATCCCGGCACGGACCAGAAGCGTGCGGAGAAGGCACTCCGGGATGTGCCTCTCCCATGACGAAAAAAGACGAACACGTACACTGAGGCGGCAGCTCTTGCCGATGAGGATTCCATCGGGTCAATCCGGTGCGTACAACCGGCTGCCATGGGATTGGGTACCATCGTGAGCATGCCTTCTTCTGGCCAGTCGCGCAGACAAGCCGAGCCTAATCTCTTATCAGCGTGCCGTCTTCAATCTTAATTACTTCAGCTGGTAACCCATGGGTACTTGCAGCTTTGTTGTTCTTCAGCCGGGTAACTTCTACGTAGACCTCATTCTGACTAGGAGGTATAAATTCTATACCATTATCAGGGATTTGTTATTTTTTCTTCGCCGCCACTACCCGATATCATGTGTATGTGTAACAAGATTTATTCCTTTGCTTGATAAAATTTGTCGACTTCATTCTTTACCCCCGATATCTCTACTACTACTTAGACTCACTAGCACCTCTGGACACCATGGATCCCTTTACATAAGTTTTTGCTACCAAAGTATAGATTTTGCTGCTTCTTTCGAGCCAATATTTTGTCTTTTTGTAACAATATTGTCGGGACAAGGAGCAGTGTTACCGCTCAAGAAAAGTAGTTCCTACCAAAATGTAAGAAAAATCCTACCAATCCCGACCTAAATCTACCAAATGTTTTACAAGCCAAAAATATGGTATATGTTTGTGTACACACCACCGCTATTTTGTTATTCCATTTGCAACACATCAAATAATATTCTTTCAAACATACAAAGTATAGATCGTCGTTTGATGAAATCACTCTATTGCCTTAAAGTCAAAGATAGCCTTTATCATGATATAGCACCATTTATACCTCATCTCCTGAAAAGAAATCTTGAGTTCATAAAAGTCGTATATATTTTTGCCCCGATTTCAATGAACAACTCTGCCAACTTTCTGGATCTGTTCCCAGAAAGTTATTGTAAATTTTATACACCCTACAGCATCTGAGTGCGAAACAGATCTAAACATATCTGTATGCAGCTGCCATATAGCCTTATTTTTCGATTAAAGGCGAAAGGTGAATTTTTAACGCACAAAAGCCGCATTTCTTTTCCCATTTCCCAGAATTTACGAAATTTGGAAGAGATCCCTTAGTACTTGTACCAGTTATTGTCAATATCAGAACTTACGCCCTTTTTTAAATTTAAAGCAGTGAGAGGCCATGCATCAATATTTGGCCCTCAAAATCAATGGTTTTATTCTGTACTTTTAACGAATACACACACAGAAAAATATAATTTTTAAAAAAAAAAACTTCTGTCGAAAAAGCGACGACGAAATTTGTTAACTTTCCAGCAACAATTTATTTTGAATTTCAACGACCCAACGTACAAATTTGTTGCTGAAAGGCACTCCTTGCAAGCCAACATACAAAAACAACAATAATATGGCTTTGCTGCCCTACTTCATTGTGGTGATGTTTTGTTTTTTCTTTTTTTCGGCTCGTGCTGCTTGTCTTGTTCGTTTAATCCTTTCCTCTCTGGTTATTTTCTCTATCATTCTTTCTACGCATGATTTGCACGCATCGTCTAGCCTATCGACATCACTTTATTCAGGATGAAATAACGCAATAAGCATTTCAAATTTGACCGGACGGGGGATTCGAACATGGGTTTGCAAGTACTTAAAGGCATGGGATTCTTGTGTGCCACATGGTACGCGCATTTTAACAACTAACTCAACAAAAGAATTTGTGGAAAAACCACAAAATTTCTATCATATTGTCTGCCAAGTCTCTGTAAACCTACTTCAACATATAGTCTTCAATTCAATTCTAAAATTTTTTGAGATTTTAAAGTTTCACCTACAAATTCGGTAGTTGATTTTTTCTGTGCAGAATCGACAAGAAATGAAACAATTTTGAGTTACCCCGGCAAGTTGTTCAGTTATTAACTTGGTATTTATATGTTGGAAAAATCTACCAAAAATTGAGGCCAATCTACCAAATCTATTAATTTCGGTAGGAATCTACCAAAAACGTCAACACTGACAAGGAGTTTTTTCTTCACATAGTTTTAAAGTCGATCGAGTGGAGTATACCGATATAATATGCTGCAATTCTCAAAAACATCAAATTTGCGTGTTGCATTATATCGCTTAAGCAGACAAGTGCGAAACTTTTTTGCTATAAGACAATGGTCAAGGGTGCGAAGTCGGAATGGGGTTCGGATTTAGAATTGGCAATGATATGCATCATAGTTAGTACCTCTAATTGATTGTACGTCCAACAAACTGGCTGAATGACTGCCGTTGTTATAGCCACATATTCGCATTTGAGTATAGCGATCCTAGGCCAATCACTTTAGGTCGTTCCGGTGTACTGTACCGATCGCAATGGTGAATGCTTTGATCTAGTTACAGCCCCTTGGCCCTATGTCAAGGTGACGAAATCTAGTGCAATTTCCTTCGATATTTTTGCAGTGGCGAAATCTATTAGCCCTATTTTGTTATCGTTGTTGTTGTTGTAGCAGTGTGCTATATACTGTGGCGGCAGTCCTTGCCGATGAAGAACTCCATCGGGTCAATTCGGAACGTACAACCGGCTGCCATGGGATTGATTTTGTTATTGTATGTTATTCGTGTAGTCGACCTTTTCCAAAGTCGATCAATGGTCCTAAGATCTCTTGAGTCTCGTAATATATATATCTTTGGTCTGTTCGCGATTGATGCATGAGCTCGACTCTCATTTACCTGAGAGAAACTGAAGATAGAGTTTTTAAGCCTCCGACTGACTTTGTATTCTCAGACAACCTTATGTTTGGTTTACAGTGTGTCTTTCCAGTAATATTGATCTTATATAGTCTTGTAAACAAACCTATAGAGATTACGGACAAAAGGTAGAGATTCGTGCGATATTTATCCATAGGTTCATTCACTATGTTTTTGGCTCTTGAGGGTGAGCTACTAACCCGACACCTCATCCTAGTATGGGGGCTGCCAGCCAATCCGTCTTGGTAGGGTGCCTTCTCACATTAGCTACCAACCAACGGTTGTTAGTTTGCTTTGTCAAGGTGGTCGAAATTAGTGCCCTTGTTGACTATTTCCAATACTGAAACGGTTCCGGATATTCCGAAGTAAATGAGCAACAGAAAGCTTATGACAACGAAATATGCACATGCGAAAGGCCCCATCCTCTTATTGATTAGTAAAGCCAACCTCAAAATTTTCGACCAACTCTTGCGTTCATGGTGTTCAACACATAGCAGTATACAACCACACCCACCCGCAATTGGTGCCCACTATTTTGTTAGGTTTTTTAAACAATTAGCATTGTCATTAAAACACGTAGCAGAATTTTTTGTTATAATTAATTAGAACAATTATATAAAACAAATACTTAGTAATTATTGTTTTTTAGTTCAACACAAACAAATAGAAAATGCATTAGTAATTATTTATATACATAAACTATATAAATATATAATTAATTATATATGTATATGTTTGTATGCATATGCATTCAAAAAACCAAAAATAATGTTAACATTATCTTTCATAGTTTAAAAAAATTTAGATTTTATGTATTAAGGAAATGGAAGTGAAGAAGATGAAGAAGATTTACTTTAAGCAAAATGAAAAAGAACAAATAAAAAGAAAAACAATTAAACAAAAAATATGTGATATGTTTTCTTTTATCAGCCGAATGTTGTGGCGATAATTTAAAGGAAAACTAAAAGCATCAAGGCACGCAGAAGTACGAATAGATTCCAAAAGTTTTTGCCAAAGAATAAAATATTAAACCTTAAACGTAGAAAGGAATCTGGGGTGGGCTAAGTACCTCCAGAAAAGTTGTAGCCTCTCCCAGAATATTAAATACTATATTGTATTGGACAAATTTTGCTAATTTTTGTGCTTGCTATTTTTTTTTTGTACAACTTTTTTTACAAAATAGAAAGAATCATGAAAATATTTCTATCCTATCCGATTTTAAGTAACCGGATAGGATATCTGTTTGAGAGAAGAAATGCTCGTCCCCACGCAAGCACGGATCTACCCACGTGGGAGCTTGTAGCACCCCCAGTACGTTCGCAAGTTCACCCAGATCACAGAAGAAACGGCTCCACAGAAAGGAGAGCCTACGTCTCTGCAGACCCGGACGGGAACACAACAAGTGTTCAATAGTTTCCTCCTCATCCACATCGAGGCAACTCCTACAGAAGTCATTGTGCGGTATCCCCATGCTCGTCCCCACGCAAGCATGGATCTACCCACGTCGGAGCTAGTAGCACCCCCCGTACGTTCGCAAGTTCACCCAGATCACAGAAGAAACGGCTCCACAGAAAGGAGAGCTGCAGACCCGGACGGGAACACAACAAGTGTTCAATAGTTTCCTCCTCATCCACATCGAGGCAACTCCTACAGAAGTCATTGTGCGGTATCCCCATGCTCGTCCCCACGCAAGCACGGATCTACCCACGTCGGAGCTTGTAGCACCCCCCGTACGTTCGCAAGTTCACCCAGATCACAGAAGAAACGGCTCCACAGAAAGGAGAGCTGCAGACCCGGACGGGAACACAACAAGTGTTCAATAGTTTCCTCCTCATCCACATCGAGGCAACTCCTACAGAAGTCATTGTGCGGTATCCCCATGCTCGCCGCTATGCGGCCTATGGCACAGTGTCCGGTTATGACCCCTGTCAAGGCACTCAACGACCTCTTATCGAATGCCAGCAACTCCCTCGTCCTCCTCTGGTCGATGACTGGCCATAGCGCCTTCGCAGTCCGACAACCATACACCGAGTTCCACCTCCCCGGCGACGCCGCCCTGGCCATCCCATCTACTGTGTTCAGTAGCTCGACAAATGGCAAGTAGAAACGATGGCTGGTCCGCCCGGCGCAGACGAATTCCTCCCAGCGCACACGTCCGCCCTCTCATTTCCTGGAATCCCCTCATGCCCAGGAACCCATGTCAGCGTCACATCTTGGGCCCGGAGCCTATCCAGGGATTCCAAACAATCCGCCACGCATCTCGACCTCGCCATCTTTGACACTAAGGCCTTGAACTGTCCACATAAATTCTGATTTTCGAGGGCGGTAAGCCCCTTACCAGAATTTCTCTTGCGGCCACTGCTATGTACACTCGTCCGGCAGACTCAGAGACGTACTGATATTGTGTGCATCAGAGTAGTCCCTCAATCCAGTCTCTGACTCCATCTTGGAGCCATCTGTGTAGATCGAGGTCTCATTCTCATCAAGTACACCATTCGCCCTCCATTTTTCCCTCTCAGGAAATCGAATCGCGATTGCCCTTACTCCAGTCGGCACTGGTGCCAGGTAGTCGAAGATCCTCCTCAGTCTACCCTCCGTATCCATAACACCAAGAAGCGAACTGTGGCCGTAACCAACCTCCTTCAACATGCCGAGCTCCCTCAGCTTAAGCGCGACCCTGGCGGTGCAGCTCCAAATATATGCCCAAGCATCGCCTCCAGGCCTGCCTGCCAGTGCCCCTATGATCCCGATGCAGGCCTGTCTCTGGGCCTTCTCGAATTCCCTTGCACGCGTCCTCTTGCCTACGGCATTCCACCATACCAGTGCTCTATAGGCCAGTACTGGTCTCACGATGGCCGTATACATCCAATAAATCACCTTGGGAGTCACCCCCCACTTCCTACTGAACATCCTCTTGCAGGAGTAAAAAGCGCACAATGCCTTACGGCTTCTTTCCTCGGTGTTCCTCTTCCAGGACAGTTTCGAATCAAGGACTATGTCTAGGTACTTCGCCTCTTTCGACAGCCGCATGGTGACCCCGTCCAAGGACGGGGTCCGGTGTTTTATATACGCGTGAAGAGCACCAGCGCCGTCTTCCCTGGGTTGGTCCTCACCCCATTTCTGGTGGCCCATCGCGACAAACTCCTCAGTGACTCTTCCACGATCTCGCTGATCGTCGACAGAAACTTGCCTCGGACCAGCAGCAACAAATCGTCCGCCTAAGCGATAATCCTCGTCCCATCCCCATCGAGATCCTCCTGTACAAATGTCTAGAAAATTGTTTACTACTTAGATCAACAGATAAAAAGTTGTGGTCCTATTTCCAATTTTTTGCCGTTTGACCCACTGCGCGACGGTAAGGAGTGTATATCGCTTAACCAGAATGGGATGAGAATAGCGGTTAATACTACATCGGTTACCAAACTAAAAAATAATAAAGCAGCAATTGCCGATGTGTTGCCAGCTGAGCTTATTACGACAAGAGGCAATACGCTCATAAGACGTTTGCAACGCTTGTATAATTTGGCTAGAATAACGTTTGCTAGCTGGTTGGAACCTCAGCGTATTATGTTCTGTGCACAAGGACAAGACGAAACAGTATGATTGCCAATGCCTATTTCTAATCGAATATAAATTTCTATCAAGAATATTCCGGCAAAATAAACTGGAAGTTATTGCAGAAGAAAAGTATTTAATTTTGCATTTTTCTACGACAACCCTATGTTAAAATCACAACATTTGATGCAGTTTTGAGTTGCATCCAGATCCTTAAGAACTAAATTGTATCTACGTTTTTGGAAGCAAAAGCTTTGTTGAATTAGGATAAATGATTTGCCCTTACAAGTGAGCTTTTAGATAGATTCGATCAGATATTTTTACTATTATACATATAATTATATATTGGTATAAACTTACCATTTCATTCCTTGACGTCCTCTGGCTAGTTGAAGATGTTGTAAATTTTTTTGAAATGGGACCCAGATTGGTCAAAACCGCCTTTCCAAGATGGTAAACTTGTGTTACTCTAGACACAAACACTTCATCCTCATCGAAACAGCTTCTAAAGTTATAGTTCAGGAGGATTGCCATATGTATCGCCAAATGTTGTATGGAGTGCTCAAAGAACGCTTGGCGAAGGCTGTAGTTCGATTTCTGTTTTATTTAGATTATACCTTAAACTAGTCTAGACACAAACATTACATCCTCATCAAAACAGCTTCTAAAGTAATAATTATGCAGGATTTCTATATGTAGCGCCAAATGTTGTATAGAGTGCTCAAAGAACTCTTGGCGAAGGCAGTAGTTTTTATTTTCTGTTTAGATTCCTACCTTAAGCCCATTTGACTAATCACTGAGAAAATATTACCTCGGACCTTCTTTGTTAAGAATAGATAAAGTTTTCATTATCACAAGGTTCAAGAGGATAGGGGATAACACGGCTCATTACTACGTTCTTCTAGTCACGCGTCTTCTGATTATTTCTAAAAATACGTTTGAATTGGCCACTAATTCCGGATTTATGGCCTTTTCTAGATTTAAGTTCTAAATCCAGTTTTTTTTTTTGCAGGATAAATACCATTTTTGTACGATTTATTTTTAAATCCCAGATAAGCCCGATGTCATTGTTGAATAATCGATAAATGTACCAAAATATGCAACTGTTTTGAAGTATTTTGTATGGATGAGTGTGATATGCGCATTCATGTATACGCATGTACGCTTGTGTGAGTCACTTAAATCCCCAAAAACGCAGTGTAAACGGACAGGATTTGTTTTCAGATTTCGTTGAATCCAGTTCATAAGAATTTCAGTGTAAACGTGCTCTAGTTTAATGAACCTGAAGTAAAATGAAGTAAAATAGAGAGATTGGTTTATAGGGGAGCTGTATCAGGCTAAAGACCGTTTCAGACCATATTAAACACGTATGTTGGAGGTCGTTGTACAAAATTTCATCCAAATCGGATAATAATTAGGCCTTCTTAAGGCTCAAGTTAAGATACCACATCGGTTTATATGGCAGCTATATCAGGTTATAGACCGATTTGAACCATATTTGGCACAATTATTGGAGGTCATAACAAAAACATTTCATGCAAAATTTCAGCCAAATTGGATAGGAATTGCGCCTTCTAGTGGCTCAAGAAGTCAAGACCCAAGATCGGTTAATATGGAAGCTATATAAGGTTATGGGCCGATTTAAAACATATTTGGCACAGTTGTTGGAGGTCATAACAAAACATTTCATACAAAATGTCAGCCAAATCGGTTAGGAATTGCGCCCTCTAGTGGGTAAAGAAGTTCAGATTCAAGATCGGTTTATATGGCAGCTATATCAGGATATGGACCTATTTGACCCATACAACACAGTTGTTGGAAATCATAATAAAACACCTCATGCAAAATCTGAGCCAAATCGGATAAGAATTGCGTCTTCTAGTGGCTCAAGAAGTCAAAATCGGTTACACTTATAATGGGTTACACGACCTAGAAGTGTTTGTGCAAAATTTCAAGCGGATAGCTTTACTCCTTCGAAAGTTAGCGTGCTTTCGACACGAATATTTCGAGGAGTTACAAACAGAATGACGAAACTAATATACCCCCATCCTATGGTGGAGGGTATAATAAAAAGGGGAATATCATAATTTTACATCAAACAATCATTTGTGTGGTGCACGAATAATAGAGGTAAGCACGGTTAATAAAGGGAGCACAATTCACGCACGGATAATAGAGGTAAAGCACGGTTATTAGAGGTTCAAAATCAAAAGCATGCCGGTGAACAGGGCAAATTTGCACAAATTGTTACTGGAAGTCGTTCGCGTTCTTTAATTGCCAGCAAAAGAGAGCGGGAGAGTGCGTGGAGCGAACAAAATTTTGCAGCATCGAAGAGTTGTTTTAGGAGAATCAAATAAATAGCAAAAGAGAGTGAAGGCTGATTTTACTCTCCTGCAAAGACCTCATGTAACATATGTATTTGCCTTTCACTTTAGATATCTTTTCGCGTACTTTTTCAATAAAAATTTGCCAGTAAAAATTTCCAGGAAAGTAGAGGCAGTCGTTACTCTATTTTGCTATATATTTGAACTAAACAGCTGGTTTTCATAAAAAAAATCTGTTCAATGCTGCAAATTTCTGCTGGGAAAAAATTTCCAGTAGAAATTTACACACTTCTCGTTTGACGTTTGGCTGTGTATGTTGTCTGGCTGTGAAGAAAAAATTTTATCGTGAAGCATCGTGGTTGTTCTAACCTGTTAATACGTGTTACACATATTATTGGACTCCTGTGGAGCTCCTAGATTTACTGGAAGCTGTATTTTTTATCAATTTTAACTGGAAAAAGTGTTTTTGGTGTTTTGTGGTGTGAGTGGTGGGCAGCCTGCTTGATTGGCCGCTGTGGAGGCCGAAATGAATGAGAAGGAGGAGAGGGCTGGGCCCTCGGAGACGCTAATTTTGTGTCGTATAGACACAGAAATGAAGAGAAAGAATTTGACGAATTCCAGAAAGAATGAAAATATTACCTTTACTGGTAATGGTGGTGGTGCAGCTACTGTTAATGGCGTGTGTGTGGCAAATGGTAATGGTGGTGTTTGTGCTAATGAAGACAATGTCAATGCAATTGATGCAAGTGGCTCGAATGAAGTGGCGATGGATGGTAATGAGGTGAGGAAAACAAGGAGGCGAGAGGAGAATGACGTGAATGACCCTAAGAAAAGGAGGATTAATGACGCTGATGTAAGATATACCCCAGAGCATTCAGGTGAGTGTTTGGTACTAGTTGATACATCTGAGGCAGATGGAGTTAACAATAAAAAAATCAGGAATGGCTTGTATTTTATATCTAAAATAAAAGATTTGAAATCGGATGAGTTTCAAAAGATTAAGAAGGTGGTTGCGATAGGGGTTACCCTATACAAGCTGACTTTTGATGATTGGGAGTCTGCGAATAAATTTATTGATAATGATGAGTTGAGGAAGAGGAAGTTGAGGCCTTTCGTGCCTCGGAACTTCATTGAGACTTTTGGGGTTATAAGGGACGTTCCCCTATGTTATTCTGAAGAGGAGATTATGGCTAATTCGACGGCTGGGAAAAAAATAACTTCGGTAAGAAGGTTTACTAGAAGAGATGCGAATGATCCCACTGTGTTTCATCCAACTGAGACGGTCAAGGTTGGATTTGCGGGGGATGACCATCCACAATGGATTATCTTTGAAAGGACTGTGCTGACTGTCAGGACCTTCTATCCGGCAGTAAGGCAATGTTTTAACTGTGGAAGGCTAGGGCATACCAAACAAGGATGCAGATCAAGAAAACGCTGTATTAAGTGTGGTAGCAATGAGGCGACTTGTGGAGGTGCTTGTGAAGAGAAGAGGTGTATTTTGTGTAATGGAAATGGCCATGTGGCAAAAGATAGGGATGTATGTCCGATTTGGCTGAAAGAAGTTGAAACGAACAAGATTATGACAAGAAAGAAGATGTCAAAGAAGGAGGTTTTCGATATGTACAAGAACCAGAATAGGTTTGATTTATTAGCTGATGATGACCAGTTTCCTGAGATTATGGGGAACAGGAGGACGAACAAGGCCACCAATGGCTGTGAAGACAGCAGAGAGAGGGAGGTAAATGAAATCCTTACACCGTACACCTTTAATTCCGTAGTGAAGAGACAGAGGAAGCCCTATATTCATAGACCTGGAGCTGAAATGCATCCAAGGATGTTTGGTGAGTCTCAGCCAGCCACGCCGGTGTACATGACTGATGCAGTTAGAACTTCGGAGCTGGAGAAGGTAACGGAAGAAATGTTAATATTTATGATGGATTTTTTGAGAATGACAGGCAATTCGATGGCAGTGGATGCCATGAATCATTTCGCTACTCGACTAAGCAAGTTTGGGGTGAATACAAATGTCCCTGTAAGCAATATGTCTAGCCTTACCAGTAGTCATGGTAAAGACACTACAATATAATGTGCAGTCGTTAACCAAAAATGGGAATTTTGTTGAGTTTTACCTTAACAACTACAATTTTGATATTGTGGCACTTTCGGAGATTTTCTCGGAGTGTCCTAATAAAAGAAATAAACTAGCCAATTACAACTTGATACAGCGATTTAGAAACGATGGCTATGGGGGAGTGGCCATTGGTTTCAAAAAATGCATTAGATTCGCCAATGTGGTATTTGATTCGGAGTATGACATATTGATTACTAAAACTACAAGCCTGAACAAGAATTTGGTGATTGCCTCAGTGTACTTTCCACCATCCCTGCCGCTTGGTGTTTTTTTGAGGGAGGCTGGGAGATTATGTTCCTTTTTGGAAAGGTTTCAGAATGTGGTGCTAATGGGAGACTTCAATGCCCGGAATGCTGTGTGGGGTGATACGATTACGAACAGGAAAGGCAAGGAATTGGAGGTGATTATTAATGACTCCAGACTCAAGTGTATCAACAATGGCAGCTGTACTTTTAAGAGGAATGATGACACGGATGGTTCTGTCCTGGATCTGACTTTTGTGAGTGCTGATCTGGCAGGTGCGTGGGAGGCCAGTCAGGGTTACCTAGGAGGCAGTAGACATTTTCCCGTAACGGTCAGCATTGAGCTGACTGGGGTGAAGAAGACGAAATTTCTGTCCAAGAAAAAGCTGATGCAGTCGTTGAGTAAGCTTGAACTAGAGCCAGATGTTGGTCTGATTGAGAGTGCCATTGGAAATGAGATGAGCTATGCGATGTGTGAGGTGGAAAGTGCCCGTTCCCCCAAGTTCTGGTGGACAGAGGAACTCAAGAGACTCTTTAGAAAGCAGCTGGCTGCTACCAAGAAGGCTAGGAAAGATCCGAGTTACAGCAATCTAGAGTTGGCAAGGAGAGAAGTGGAATTGTGGAAGAAGAGGGTAGCTGAGGCGAAAAAGGAAAGTTTCCTGAACAAAATTAATGAGATTAACCATACTCCCAATACAAGGGAGGCATGGAGATTTATAAATAATGTCAGAGGACGAATGAATCCCCAGAGGGCTTTGTGGAATGAAGAAAATAATGAAAAATATTTGGAATACCTGAAGGGTCAAGTTGTGGATGCATTAGGTAATGCAAGGAGTGTTGCTGTGGAATCAGATTGTGGGACGGTAGAGCCCTTTGAGTTTGAGGAATTTGAAAATTGCTTAATGAACAAAAGGATGCGATCTGCGGGTGGGCACGATGGTGTGACCTTGCTATGTTGACATGACATGACATTGCTAGTTTTAGACCGATCTCCCTCATTTCGGTCTTTCTAAAATGCATAAATTTAATGATCAAAGACAGGTTGATGGACTATGTGAAGTCCTGTGGTGCTGTCCCTGCTAGATCTTTTGCATATTTCAAAAACAGGTCCACTAATACCTGCATTAATGAATTGCTTCATAGAATTGCAATCCTTAAGGCGAATGGCTTTAAGGTAATACTTCTCTCCTTGGATATAAGTAATGCCTACAATTGTGTGGACATTGGATTATTGCATGACATACTAACTGATCTTGGTTTTAATGAATGGTACTGTTGCTGGATATATAACTTTCTCTCTTTAAGAGTATTGAAGATGGGCAGGAAGGAGGTGGTGATCAGGAATGGTATCCCTCAAGGTAGTTGCCTTTCACCCGTTCTTTTTAATCTTTACACGGCAGGCCTGCACTCACTGGAGGATAGAAATACTTTAGTTTTTCAGTATGCAGATGACTTTATTCTGTTGTCATTTAATCGGGATTATGACCTAGCTTTAGTGAACCTGAAAAGTAAAGCGACTCTTTTTCGGGACAAATGCGAAAGATTGAACCTGTCCTTCAATCCGGACAAGTGCCACACCATGTATTTTGCTAAAACCAGCCATAGAAAAGTAGATCTTGTGTTGGAAGGGAGGAGTGTTGAACATGCAAGACAGATAAAATTTCTGGGAAGGCATATCTCGTGTTCACTAGCGGTGAAAGGGCACTATGACTCCATTAGGCCGGATGTAGGAGGAAGAATTAATATGCTGAAATGCTTATCGTCTATAAGAGGGGGTCTGCACCCTAAGACAGCTCTGAATGTGTATAGGAGCCTGGTCAGGTCCAAGTTGGAGTACTCCAGGACGACTACGGCGCATAGCCCACATTATATAAATAAGCAGATACAAAGGATGCAGAATGGAATGCTAAGGAGATGTTTGGGGGTGTCTAGGTCGACCCCTGTGCACGTTATTTATGCCCTGGCCCATGAATTACCCCCTGAGCACAGAGCGGCTCTTCTTACGGTCAAGGAGTTGCTCAGGCTGCGAAGGGACAACTTTTACCTCTATGACATGGTAGCTGACAATCCCAGGGTTAAATCCAGCTACAGTCATGTATATAATGAATTTAAGGATGTTTTTGACCGGGTTGGGGATATTATATGTCCGATTGCCTCTAAAAAGATCTCTGTTACACTCAACCGATTATCAGACAGAAAAGAAGCTACTCCTAAGGAAGTTATAAAGCAAATCTATAACAAAGAATTCTATGAATATAAAAATAGTGGCTTTACGATTTTTGCCACAGACGCCTCCCTATCTGAGAATGCTACTGGATGCGGGGTCTTTGTCCCCACTCTGGGGTACAAGTTTTATTTCAAGATTGATTTCAAGGCCTCCTCTACATTTGGGGAGCTTTGGGCGCTATACAAGGCCTTAGAGATTGCCGTTGAGGATGGGCATGAAAGATGCGTGTTCTTCACAGATAGCCTTGCGGCCTGTAAGGCTCTGGGCAGTAAGAACATTGATGATTATGTGGCATCCCTATTTCATCAGAAACTGAACTTGTCTGACATACAGGCATGTCATGTGGTCTGGGTTCCGGGACACTCCGGAATTGATTTCAATGAGACAGTGGATGAGATAGCCAAGCAGGCAACTGAATGTGGTGCGCCGATGGAGGCCGAGCTGTCCCACAAGGAGGCTATGAATATTATAAAGAGAAGATTATGGGAAAGATGGAATGATTGTTTTGCTGAGACCTCGAGAGAAAAGGGCAAATTTTTCTATCGCCTGTACAAAGATGTTACTGAGAAACCATGGTTTCTCAGGATGAACCTTGATTCGGCTGAGGTGAGAATTATCAACAGGCTTCACACGGGACATACGTGTGACAAAGTTTATTTGCACAAAATAGGTGCAATCTCCACTCCGATTTGCGACACGTGCTGGAAGCCCGGTACAAGCCACCATGCCATTTTTGAATGCACCAAATATGATGTGCTCCGTGGGAACTATACTTTTTTTAAACGCCACAAGGATATTGAAGCCATACTAAGTACCAAGGAGGTTAATACTTATAAAGCACTCGTTGCCTTTATTGTGGAAGCGGAGATTAATTTGTAAAAGTTACTATCCCTTGTTTGAGAATATAGGGATACTCGATTAAGCTGTGATTGGAACTGTGATATAACATAGTGCATACGTTATAGTATGCGATCGTTGACAACTAATTATACTTTATGCCAGTTTACTGGCTAGGATTATATGGATTTTACCACCTAAGACACTGTGATAATAAATTAAGATTTTCAACATTCTCTTTTAGCAGCGGGCCTGCTTCGTTTTTAATCAAACACTATTATACCACTCACACTGGGTCTTGGAGCTGTCTCCCACTGCTGCTTGGTCCAACATCGTTTTATCTACACGCCCCTGAGGGAGGGGTATAGGAGAAGCTGTTCATCTGATGTAGACTGGGTCTACATGCAGTAGTTAATAACCTGGCTTTTGGTGCCTTATAAGCATCGCCATAACTCAACCCACAACCCAAAAAGAAATTTACAAGCTCTCAATAACCAAACTCTCCCGCTCTCTTCCGCAGCAAATATGCACAAATTGTTGAATTCACGTAAACACTTGTAGTCATATTCCCGTTTCTGCACGTGCTTCTTCTGTCCGTTGCACTTTTAGAAATATATTTTTATTGAATTGAATTATGCTGAAATTAGATTTTCATGGCAAGTCTTATTACATAACATTATAATTTTCACAGAAATTTGCTTAAAACTCAATTCTCGCAACAAATTTCTTTAGAGTTTCACAAAAACAAAAAAAAATCTTCTCGTACAAACTAAACTAAAATCCCATTCATAGAGATGGGCGATGGGTAAATAACCAAAAGGTATTTACTCGGTAAATTGGGTAAATTTAGAAGATGATTATTTCGCAGATATCTTGGTTATAAAAACATTTTTCAAACAAATTTTGATGATTTCGTATTATTTGCATATAAACCTGATCTTCTGATCTCATAAAATTGGATTTTAGTTATATATAGCCGCTATATAGACCAATCTCCCGACTTAAAGTCTTGAGGCAATAAATTGGTCATTTTTCATCCGATTTCGATGAAATTTGGCAAAGTGAGTTCTAGTAGACCCCTATCCACAACTGTGTGGTTCAGATCGGACTATATTTGGATATATTTGCCCTATAGACCGACCACCGATCTCCCGATATAGGGCATTGAGGCCATAAAAGATCCTTTTATTACCCGAATTTGATGAAATTTGGCACAGTGTATTCTGCTAGACCCCTACCCATTCCTATAAAATGTGGTACAGATTGGACCATCTGTACCACACAGTGTATTCTGGTAGACCCCTACCCATTCCTATCAAATGTGGTACGGATCGGACCATATTTAAGGGTCTGCCAGAATACACTGTGCCAAATTTCATCGAATTCGGGTAATAAATGGATCTTTTATGGCCTCATTACCCTATATCGGGAGATCGGGCGGTCGGTCTATAGGGTAAGTATATCCAAATATAGTCCAATCTGAACCACACTTCACAGAATTGGACAGTAGGGTAGGGGTAGGGGTCTACTAGAACTCACCGTTTCAAATTTCATCGAAATCGGATGAAAAATTACCAATTTATTGCCTCAAGACTTTAAGTCTGGAGATCGGTCTATACAGCGGCTAAAACTAAATTATAACTAAAATCCGATTTTATGAGATCAGAAGATCAGGCTTATATACAAAGACTACGAAATCATCAAAAATTGTTTGGAAAATGTTTTTATACCCAAGATATCTGCAAAATTATAAATACCCCCCAAAAAGGTATTTATTGGGTATTTATCCAAGCGTTGGGTATTTACCCAATAAATACCCAAGCGTTGGCTATTTACCCGGTAGAAACCCATCTCTACCCATACATAAAATAAAGAACTCGTGTTTATATTCCGATTTATATTTATACAAACCGTAGATTTTTACAAGATTTTTAGCGACAAAATTCAAACATCATATACGAGTTTGTTTTGTTTAAAATTTAAGCCGAATCCTTATATATTTTTATATATTATCATCGTTCGTGTTTATCGTTATCTGTATTACATTCTACATTTTCTTACGAGCGGTTAATTTCTATTAACAAATATTAATTTTTTGTTTATTTTTTTTTTTTTTTGTTATTATTTTCTATGAACAAATATCTTTTTTGTGAAAAAAAAGATTAGTTTCGCTTATAGACAAATTAAATTAAATTAGATACGAATGCAAATTACAATTAAATTATTTTAGACGACACAAATATATATTCGTTTTGTTCTGAATTCATTTAAAAAATGAAATGAAGTTAACTTATTTACTAGGGGGACAAATATTAAAAATAGACAAATTTAAAACGACGTTTTTTAAAATAAAAACTAAAAACGAAAAATACAAAATTATTACAAACTATACAATATAAACGCTTTATCGGATCTGGAAATGAGATTTTCTTTTGCACGCACGCAAGGGCAATATAATGAAGAGGGCAGGGACATGTGTGTGGGAATTCGTTTTTACGAAATTAATGATTTATAATTTAATTTTTCTTTGGACATTGGGAATGGGGTGATTTGAGGACGGGGTTTTTATATAAATAGCTTATACATACAAATTTTATGGGGAAAGCGTGTGTAATTTTTGGGGGTTTGGGTAATAATTTACAAAATATCCAAAAATAGGTGAGTATGCTCGGATTTGCTGGGTTATTTCAGTTACTAATTCTAGTAATGCATGTGCCTATACGTATAAAGTAACACATGGACTGAAAAATCCTGGTCTTAACACACAGAACTAAAAACAAATACTAAACTTCAAAGGAAAGCTGCTTAAAGCTTATGACAATATATTTATTATCGTTGAATATACTATAACACTGCCAATAGTTCATTGTGAAAAGAGAAGAAACTGATTCTAATGTGAAAAGTACTTCCCAATCAACGATAGATAAGTAGGTAATCACTTTTTATAAATGACGCAACGGTTTCTAAATATGCTATTGAAGGTAAAAAATATAGTTCACGCGCATTGAAATTGAAAACGAAAAATATGGGCGTGGTTGAAAAATCCCTGATGAAGCAAAACACTGTGAAGCTCCGCAACGTATAACGCGAAACTACGTTGCAGCAAAAAAGTATGCTAGGTTTAAACATTGTTGTAGGGCCACGGATGATGGCTAACTGCTGTGTTTTGTTTTAGTCCCATCCAGTGCAAGTCAGATGTTCTGGATAGAATACCAGAGCAAAATTGCACTGGTAAGTTATCGATATCAGGCAATAAGAACCGATTAATCGTGATTTGCATTTTATTGTTCTAAAACGCTGCCAATAATTGCTGAGATTTATTTGAAGTACTATATAGTGCACATCACCATTAATCGATTATTATCTACTATTTGCAAAGAGGATTAAAATAACAGAAAAAATTCAACATTAATGCTACAGCAAAAAAAAAACGAAAGAGACACATATTGGAAAAAAAGACTGCCGAAAACCCATATCGTCCATTACGTCATAGTTTTCTTCACGGAAAAGGAAATATGAGGGTTGCCTGTTATATATTTCGGGATTGTACAACCCAAAGCGTATTTATCCGGTGGCATCTCAGCTGACAGAATTTGATATGTCAACTTATTTTTGAATTCGCCGTTCAAAAATATAAACTTTAAAACAATTATTTTATAAATTGTGTTTGCTGCTGTTATGTTATGTTACGCGTCTAGCAGCCTCATTCAATATCAGTGTCACTCAGGGAACTTAGCACCATTTTGTCACCCCCGAAAGATTCAAAAAATGCAGAAGAACACTGGTAAAATTTACGTCAGTACAATGCCAAACATTAATATGAAGGAGATTAGGAGCCAACATAGATGATAAAACGGCCAGGGGGTCTGGAAAAGCTCCCTCCAATGTGCAATTTAAAGCTAAAGTAGTCCAAAATGGCAAAAGGACTATTGCATATGAAGACAATTTAGACAGGAAATTAGGTTTTTGTGTAGTCATAATCCTGCATCTACTTTCGCAATTGCAGGCAATCTCACAATAGGTGCTCAACCGTCTATGACTCCTCCTCCTCCCCACAAATCAAGCTTATGACCGCCTTTTTACCACCGCAAGGTCAACGTCCTGACATTGCAATGGGTTTTCAGGACATTCAGAAGGGAGAGAGGCAGCCCCATCACTTCTAGGAGAGGTCTTTTTAACATAACAAGTTACCTAGTATTTTGGCAGCATACTATAAGCACTCTGAATGGCCACACACCATGATGACAACGTTATGCTCGTAGCCAACAAACTTTAACTGTTCAGTTCAAATGACCTGAAAATCCGACAGATATCCTAGAGCCAAAAAGGGGTACGCAACTCGTCCTTGCGGTGATTGAGCTCTAATCACAATCTTTCTATCTGAGCCATTTGTTAGCAGTCACTTGGTAGCTATCTATGGCTACAATGACCTTATGAAAACTAATTAAATCTGCCATCTTGGTGGTTTTTGTTGTTGTAGCCAAATTTTCATGTGAAGGTAGCGATCCTCGTCAGGCTCCTGTAGGTGAGCAAGCTCGTTCCGATCCAAAGTACCGATCGCCGCGCGAATAGGGAAGCCATTGGTTATTTAAAGTCGCCAATAACCTGCCTTGTCATATCGAGCATCATGGGCACTCAGTATTTGTGCAAGAGTCGGTGCCGCTCGGCCTCTCACTGAGACTCTCCGCTCGATACCACTGTTTGTCCGATACTGCCGTTGCCGCTACTCCGTTTGGAGCATTCCACTATCCGCAACCTGTGGTAGCTCGCAGATCGGACCTCAATGTTCTAGCCACTTTTGTTGGTAAAGCCTCTAATTTGAGCAAATATTAGAGCTAATTGGAATTTCGAACATTTTTAAATATGTGTTTTCTTGGCACTCAAAAATTAATAAACTTCAGAGTTGTAGGAAGTCGTACCAAGACGACACATGGAAAATTTCAACCAAATTGGTTTATAATTGCGCCTTCTAGAAGCTCACAAGAAAATTGGTTTACATGGCGGCTATATCAGGTTATGGACAGATTTAGGCTATACTTGGCACAGCTGTTGGATGTCATTCCTTAAAGATATGTGCAAAATTTCAGCCAAATCGGATACGAATTGCTCCCTCTAGAAGCTCAAGAAGTCTAATCAGGAGATCCGTTTATATGGCAGCTATATCAGGTTATGAACCGATTTGAATTTTACGTACCACAACTGTTGAAAGTGGTACCAAAACACCACGTGTAAAATTTCAGTCAAATCGGATACGAATTGCGCCCTCTTTAGGCTCAAGAATTTAATACCCAAGATCGGTTTATATGGCGGCCATATCAAAACATGGACTGATTTGGCTCATTTACAATCCCAACCAACCTACACTTATAAGAAGCATTTGTGCAAAATTTCAAGCGCTTTACTCCTTCGAAAGTTAGCGTGCCTTTGACAGACAGACGGACGGACATGGCTAGATCGACTTAAAATGTCATGACGATCAAGAATATATATACTTAATAGGGTCTTAGACGCATATTTAGAGGAATGCTGAAATTATTATACTCCCATCCTATGGTGGAGGGTATAAAAATAAATTTTCGATCATAAAGCTCATCTCGTAAGAGAAATTAACGCAGTTTGCTAAATTTTGTAGCACTTTACATTATGGTTGCTGTTGTTGTAGCAGTAAGTTGTACACTGAGGCTGCAGCCCTTGCCGATGAAGGACTCCATCGGATCAATCCGGTACTTGCAACCGGCTGCCATGGGATTGTCTACATTATGATAATCCAACCTGACATTTCTGGTTTTTGGTGCTGGCTGCTGCGATACTGCTCAGACCTATTTCCCTACTGACCGACTAATTGCATATTTCTCTGCTGACCGACTAAATGTTTTATGTGCTGTCAACAAGATTTTTGTCAGCAATCCCCGCGCTTTTGGGCAAATGACTTCAGGACTTTATCTTGAATTCTACATTTTTCGCAAATTATAGCAGCATGAGTTGAGAACCTACAACGGTTGTCAAATGTGACACCAAGTTTCTGCCTTTGGTATTCAAAGAGTTTGCCTCATTGATCAAAAAGCATTGCATTTCTATCATAGATTTTGATAGCTATAAACATAAATTTACGCAAAATTGCCTTACTGTACCAAAAAAATGAGAAAATGTGGGAAATCTATGCTAATGGTACCTATATCGGAATACATACATGTACAGGCCGAAAATTGAACAAAACCGGTGATCAGCCAATACGGGAGTTAAATAAATACATGAACATTTGGCGTAGAAAGTAGGATGCACAGTGTGTGCAACTTATCGGTCCATATACAAACGATTGAAAAAAGTTGCTTTCGGTGCACTCAAGATATAAAATAGATATATATTGCAGCTATATAAAGTTATAGTCCGATAGATTCCAACATCATACAGGGAAAACTTTGATCTGTACCATGTTGGAGCTCTATAGATTTGTTTTTAAAAGCAGTAGCATTCAAACAGACATATCTAGAGCGCCTTAGAATGTTAATGTGTCGCAATAAATCAGGGTTTTAGATATACAAATCATGGGGTTAAAAAGGAGGAATGACTACGATTGTCTACCTTTCATTTTATGGTGAAGTGTGTTTGCTAGGTCCAGGACTTTTTTGTGCTTACTAGGTCCAGGACTTTCAGCCAATGTGTTTGGTGTATAATCCATATGACTTCAATAAAAAATATATATAATCATACTTTTCTTTGTATATAAAAAAGTGTTTTGCTTTGTTTTCTTTGTTAAGGGTTGTTACAGACAAACGAGTCTATGGCTGCTGGGCTGGGTATAGGTATATGTGGTGTATTGCTTTATGTCACATCGTCTGGCGACATTTCTTGGTGTTGTCTTAATAAGTGTTGTTGTTGCTGTTGCTGCTGCTGTTGATGATGGTGATAGTGCTGATCATCTTGCAACTGTTCCCTTTCGATATTTGCATTATTGTTGTTTTCGGCAATTTCATTGATATTATCAAAATTAAAGGGTAATCTATGTGTCGTTGACGTCGACGTCGGTGTCGTCGTCACCAGATGGGACGAAGAGGACGACGACGAAGGTCCTCCTCCTGCACGTAGCGTGGCACCAAGCATATCATTTGATTCATTTAAAATATTTTCAGTCTCTTCATTTTGCTGTGTTCTGTGTGACAACTGCTGTTGGCTGTTGGGGCAGTTACTGTTGCCTAACGGCGGTGGTGGTGTTTGTGATAATGTGTTACTTAAAAAACTATTGCTGCTGGATGAAATATCCTCCAGATAGGGATGCAAAGCTAAGGCTGCAGGTCTGACTGTGGTTACTTGTGTAGAAAGTTGTTGTTCTAGATTTTGCTTATTTTGCAATTCTTCTATATTTGGATTTGTATTATCCTCGGACTCAGCGTAATCTTCATCTTCTTCTTCGGCATCTTCATCTGCGCCATCGTGCTCAGCGTTCATGTCCACTTCATCGTTATCGTCTTCATCTTCGTTTTCTTCACCGTTCTCATCATATTCTTCATTGTTGTCATTGTCTGCCATAGAAGACGTCATGGGCTGTTCTGTCGTTGAATTGTCTTGCAATGACTCGAAAATAGGCTGGGCTTGTGAATCTATTTCGGATGCTTGTTTTACAACCCCCGTTATAGTTCCAAATATTTCATTTTCATCGATAGCATTTTCACTAGGGGCAAGATTGCATATCATTTCGTTTGGTGGTGTCCCATCAGCACTCACTGGTTGATGTTGTTCAACTTCCCGCATACTTTGGTCTAATGTATTTATGGGAATTTGGGTTTCGGAATTGATTTCATTGTCGACAGTGCTTTGGGGCTCGTGTGAGATTGTTTTTTGACTTTCCATTGTCTCTATTGCATTGAATTGATTTGTCATTGGATGGCCTGTGCATATTTCTGATAGCTGATGTGTAAGAGCAGTTTCACTTGAATTAGCTTCTACACTTTGAGTAGAATTGCTCTCCAAAATTTGTTTATTGGAATCGTCTGCCGCTAGATTTAAAGTTTCTGATGTATTCGCTGTCTCCATAGCTATGACATCAGACTGAGGCATAAGCGCTGGTTCATCATGTTTGGGTATTTCATTAGTTACTGCATCTAAACATCCAGGAACTGATGAGGGATCAAGGGCGTTAGTTTCATGTGTAATTACTCCACGATCTAAAGGAGTTATTTCCATAGAAGGCAATACTAATGCACTTGGGCTGGCAGACCCACCGCTGGTCTGCATTTCTGACTCAATGGGTTTAAGAGTTGAGTCCGACTCTTCGACTGTAGCTGCTACACCCTTTTTTTCGGGGCCCCAAGTAATGTTCGATTCTGCATCCGCATGCAAAGATTCTGTCGTTTTGTCTAAATCCTGAAGTGCCGATGTTATGGAAGTGATTTGTAATACTGGTATTTGTGAAACACTTGTAATATTTTGTAGCGATTCTTGTTCAGGCACCGAGCTGCTAGACAGAGGCTCTGTTAAAGAACTTATTTGTGCAGTTTCCTCTGGCAATTGATGATAAACTGTTGTTGCTGTTAATGAAGTATTCGATACGTCATCGCACTCTTCTTTTATACGACTTGCTAAAGTTTCCTCTCCTTCTACTCCAGGCAATTTGGGGGCTATACTATCTACACTGGTATTAAATGCAAGTACCTGCTTCCTCACTGTTTCTTTACTGTCTACTTCGACGCCAGGCAATATGGGGGCTATACTATCTACACTGGTATTAAATGCAAGTACCTGCTCCCTCATTGTTTCTTTGCTGTCTACTGAGGTGTCATCCTGAAGTGGTTTTGATTCCTGTGTGGGTGTACATTCGGACACATTGCTGCTAACACTGGCTATAACAAAAGCGGGTAATGTCGTAGATACTTGCCCCGATTCATCATCTGTTTTTGTTTCATTATTTCGATGGAGTGCAACCTCTTCGTTATCGCATGTTGTTTTATTAGTATCGCTACTATTTGGGTCTTCGGGAGTATTAGGTGATTTAGTTTCCTCAGTTTCCTGAAGATTATTATCGTCGGCCTCTTCGGCCTCATCATTTGTTTCCATTTCACTTGCTTCTGTATCGTCTTCTTCAGCATCTGCTTCCATCGGTTCTTCTGGTGTCTCTCCTAATTCTGGGGGATATTCTAGCTCTCTGTATTCTCGTTCTTCTTCCTCCTCTTCAGCACCCTCAAGTTCATCTTCTTCCTCGTCCTCTTCTTCTTCTTCCTCCTCTTCCTCTTCCTCTTCACTTGCTTCTTCGGGTTCATCTTCTTCTTGAGCAGATGCTTCTTCTTCGTCAGCAGATGCTGCAGCCTCCTTCTCTTCCTCCTCCTCCTCTTCCTCATCTGGCTCCTCATCATTTTCATCTGGAGCGGCGGCTACCATGTCCTTATCATTTTCTGTAGCCACCGCTGCTGCCACCTTCTTGGCGTCATCATCTTTGCTGTGATCGTGATGGATTTTGCGCTTCTTAATTCCATTGACGGAATAATTTCGTGATCGTGGTTTCTTTGCTGGCACTTGAATATCGTTGATTTCCAGATCCTTCTCCTGCTTAATTGTAATGTTGTTAAAATCTATTGTAGATATATAGGCTTGCTCCTCGGCAGTAAATTGCTGTGAAGCTGTAGTTTCCTCAGGCTCTGTTGGTGTTGGCGATGGCGATGGCGATGGGTATGGTGAACGCGAGTGTGAATGCGAAGGTGAGGGCGAGCGCGAATGAGATGGCGAAGGTGTAGAAGATGCGGCTGTTCTTGGAGATGCATGGGGCTGTGTCGATGTGGTTTCATCGGAATATCCTCGATTTTGAGGTTCTGGTTTAATAAACATCGGTATAAAATCACTTTGATCCGGTTCTGCTGTTGGCGGCAATGTAACACCACTTTGAACAGCTGAGATTTGAAGAACAGGAAGTGATGTCGGCGTTGGTATTGGTGTTGGTGTTGTCGATGTCGACGGCGGTACAGCACTAGGCTTGGCAGTGGACTTGCAAGCTTTGTTTCGACTTTTAACCGCAGGCGTCTTCAAGGTGACTTTTTGAATGGGTTTTGTTTTAGTTGTTTTTTGTTTGTTTTTCATACTGGGTCGCTGTTCGCTTTGATTCTCATTAGGTGATGTCGGTTGCGTTTGATTGTCCTGCTCTTCTTCTTCGTTATAGTCCATAGGTGTCTCTGCTTCGTTTGGATCTGTTTCCATTTCAATACCACTGGAAATATTGGAGATTTTTAAAGTTGCGTCCATTTCCACGCCACTGGATACGTGGGAAATATTCAACATTCTGTCTAATTCTTCGCGGTTAGGCTTTACATCTTCTTCGTGGTCATCGGAAATGCTATGGTTGTTTGTTACACAATTAGCCTGCTCGTCGACTGCCGCTTCGGTGCTTGTGTTCGCACCATTAAATTCAACACCCTCGGAAATGCAGGATATTTGCAATTGCATCATTGGTATTGATGTCATTATTGTAGCCTCTGGTTGTGGTCTGGTTTGTGCAGAATTAGCCAAAGTTTCATCTGTGTCCATATTTTCGACAGGCTCTGTCTTAATTTGTACTGTTGCATCAGTTTTGTCACTGTCAACAGCAGCCGCAATGCCGGCTGCAGAGTGTGCGGCAGGGGCAATATCTTCATTTTGTAAGGTATTGAAAGAGTCGCGAGAATTGTGTTCTTCTTGGTGCTCTTTGTGGGATTTCGACAGTTTATCTTTTTCTTTGTCTTTGTGTTTCTTTTTCTTCTTTCGTTTTTCCGCCTTCTTCTCCACGGTCTGCTGTTCAATTATTGACGAATTAAGTTGACCATGCTCTTTTCTTATCTTTAACTTCAATCCAAAGCCAGAAGTTTTATTCGCCGGTTCGTTTATTTCCGAAGTGTCCATGTTATCATCTGCCTCCTGTTTTATCTTCACACATTCGTGCTGCTTATCGTTGGTAACTTTTTTATTTACCTCTGCCTCATCATCTTGTTCACTGTCCTCGTTATGGTGATAGTCTTCTTGGAAACTGTGGTCCATATTCCGTTCTGCATCGCTTGTTTCGTTATCACTGGCTTCACCCTCCGCAGGCTGGGTTTCGGGCTCAACATGAACTTCTGGTTCATGTTTAATACTAACTAATGCATCCAAAGTGGATTTCAAGAGCTCATCTACCCGTTTTAGTTCTTTTTTGGACACACCTTTCTTGCCAGATCGCTTACCCGATGTTGTTGGTGAATCATCAAGACCAGGTATGGATACACACTGATTTGCTGCCATTATAATGGGAGAGGACAGACGGGTTAAATGAACAACTGGCGACATATCCAATGGCAGACCTGTCAGCCGAGCCATTTCTTCAGCAGCTGCTTCTACCTCGTTTTCATTTTTGATTCGAACAGCATCCTCTTGAGCCTCTACACCCGGAGCAACATGTTTCGAGTAGTTGAGATACACTTTTGCACAGATTGCGGAATGTTTAACGTATTCAGTTTCAGAACGTTGCAAACGATTGCATCCAGCACAACGTCTTGTTTTAACAGCACATGGGTGTGTATTGTACAGGAAATTTGTTTCATATTGGATATGACATTGTGGACATTCTCGATCTAGTACCATTAATGCAGGCGGAGTTTCAAAGCTATGGCTCTGTAAATGTCTGCAAGAAATTAAAAAAAAAATTGTATGAGAATTATTTTTCTCTTGGCGTCATATGCTAGAAAAATTGATTTCTGTTTAAAGATTGCTCAGGGAATGTATGTTCGAAAATTCTTATCTGGTTTAAAAAAAATTAAATAAAAACATGAACAAATTTTAATTAAAAATTTAATTGAAAATAAACATGTATTTGATTAAAAAAAATGTATGATTCAGAATATGAGAATGAGAATATGATCTCAGGTCATACCTTCAAAAATAAATGCTACCTTAAAAGATTTGTCCCAATTATTTTCCCATTTTTCAGAGAAACATTTCTTTGACAAAAAAATTAAATAATTCACTCATATTTTTAATAAGACCAATAAAGAAATAATTAAAAAATTCTACATTTTTAATCAGTTTTTTAATTGAATTAATTCAAATGAATATTAATTTAATTGAAAATGTTTAACATTTCTATAATGTTTTTAATAGAGTAAACAATTTTTCAAATAGATAGTTTTTTAGTTGATTAACGATGATAAACATAATCCCTTTCGTAAATGAAGCCGTTTCAAAAAAAGAATTATTTGTATCAATTAATTTCGTGATTGAAACCGATTTTTTGTGTTGGTTTGTAAGCTACATGATACATTTTTTTGGGTAACGGGTTTTGGCATTTAAAACCAGTAAGAAAAGGCAAAAGTCGGTCGGTGCCGGATGTTTTCAGATGGGTTATTAACAATCCGTATCACAATCCGGTTGACAAATGACAACATTATTGCAAGTTACCCAAAATTTGTCGAACATAAATATGGGAGCTATATCTTATTCCAAACCGATTTCGAGCAAACTTCTCAGATAGTGGCAAGATTGTTAAAAAAATGTGATTGCAGTGGCTCTAGAAGTGAAAATCGGGCGAAATATCTAAATCTGAGCCGATTTCTATGAAATTCTCCAGTAATATCGAGAGTCAATCGGTTAACAAATGAGTGCTTTCTTGCAATATTTCTCAAAATCGGACGAACGTATATATGAAAGTCATATCTATATCTAAATCTGCACCGATTTCGAGAAAACTTGTCAGATACTGTGGCAGACATCCAGGAAAGGGTTGTGCAAAATGTTGGCAAGATGGGTCAATTAATGCGCTAGATCACTAGAGGTTCTCTCTTGTAGCGCTGAACCTCACGCTCTAGATCATGTAGATCTACCTTATGGCTTAAGGCCCTGTACCACAGTAGTGGTGCAGGGTATAAAAATTGAAAAGGTAAACAACCAATGAGCCCTGTCTGATATAAGTTTTGGCTCAATGATAGGCGACCTCGTTTTCATAATCTTTGAGATGAGTACCTCAAAATTTTGTTGTTATAGCCACCTTTGCATGTGGAGGTGGTGATCCTCTTCAAGCTCTGTAAGGTGAGCAAGCTTGTTCCGGTCCATACGACCGATCACCACGGGAACATGATGGCCATTGGTTGTTTTAAGGCGCCAATAACTCGCCTTGTCATATATCGTAGTCACTCATTATTTAAGCAAGAGCCGGTGCGCCCAGCCTCTCACTGAGACCCCACTCGATACGTCTGTTCAGTGATGCATCAATTTTTGCACTTTTGCACTTCCGTAAAAAAAAGGAAATGGTACCACTTAGTGCCAAACGAAAAAAGGCACCAAGTGGACTCTTTTTGCATTTATATTTATCGCATTTTGCTTTCTGTAAATTTGTTTTTTTTTTTCGAAATCACAATTTTGTTGTGGTTTTTGCCACACACATTCCATTAACGAACAGAAGATACTTCTCTCAAAAAAGTTTTTATTATCAGTGATCTTTTTCGAGTCAAAAAGGAGTGCTGTTTAACGACACCTATTTTTTGCTCCCAGTCGTTCTGATAAGAAAGCCCGACAGCATGGCTGTCGAAACGAATACATTCGAGAGCGACTTCCAACTATTGGATGTGATTTTCTTAGTTTTCGGCTTAATTCAAGATTATGCGCCACAATTGCCTCACAAATATAAATGAATCAAATTAAATAAATATTAACTAAAAAAATATAAACTTATCATTTAAAAGACAATGCTGCAAGTCTTAAAAAAAAGTCCTTCAACGACCTTTTTTTAAACTACTCACCGAGCATACGCATATGTACTGACAATGGACTCTCCACATAGACCACAAACATATGGTGTCTTTGACAATTTATGCCAAAGTTGATGGTTCTTAATATCAAAGCTCTTGGATATAGTCTCGTTACAAGCAGAACAAACATAACGCTCGACCTTTGGTATATGATGTAGACGAACGTGTGCTTCTAGCTTTCCCTTAGAGCCAAATCGTTCTGTACATATGGTACAGCCGTGTTTTAGTTTTAGGACTATACTTCCTGCGGTTGCCGCCGGATTTACTACTGATGGACCTGCTGTTATGGATTCTTCTTTAATTTCTTCCTTGCTGTAATTGGAATTGTAGTAATAAGGCAACATTAACATTTCTGGAGAAAATTAAAATATTGTAAGATTTAAAAGAATCAAAACTTACATTTCATCTTTTACGGCTGGTGCCTCATTGGCGTCCTCTTTGTTTTTGTGTTTTCCCTTCTTCGCTAAAATCTCTTTGTTGTCTTTTTTTGATGATATTTTTTTAATGTCATCTTTAAATGTAACTCTCTTTCCCTCATCCTTAGAAGATACATCTTTTCCATCTTTTTTAGATGGGAACTCTGTTTTACCATCTTTTTTAGATGATAAATCTTTACCATCTTTTTTAGACGCAAAATCTTTACCATCTTTTTTAGATGTTAACTCCTTAGCATCTTTTTTAGGCACTACCTCTTTGCCATCCTTCTTAAGCATTAAATCCTTGGCTTCTTTTCTTGGAGGTAAATCCACAATATCTTTGATATCCTTTTTAAGAGCTGCTAGTTCTTTGCTTTCTCTTTTAAGCTTATCTTTACCTTCTTTTTTAGAAACCGTTTCTTTGCTGCAATGGGAAAATATGCACATTTTAAATAAACAACATTAGTACATACAAATATATTATAATATGTTATAGGATCCATTACTTTTCATCCTTAAGTGCAGTTTCTTTTGCTTCGTCTTTTACTACCACAATCTTGGCCTCCTTCTCTCTCTCTTTCAAAATTCTCAACTTCCTTGTGAGAACTTCGCGGCTGCAAAAAAAAACGTACAATTATAAGTTTATAAAAAAGTGCTTATTATTCATAGAAAATATAATTCAATAGTAAGTACTTCAGGATGTGAAGGTTTTCTAAAAGAATCTTTGATTAAGCCGGGCTGAATTGAATATTTTCTAAAGAAACTCTGATTCAGCCGCGCTGAATTGAAGAGTTCCTTAAGAAACTCTGATTCAGCCAGGCTGAATTCAACATTTTCTAAAAAAAACAATTCTTATTCTGCCAGGCTGAATAAAAGATTTTCCAAAGAATCTCTGATTCACCCAGGCTGAATTGAATATTCTCTAAAGAAACTCTGATTCAACTAAGCTGAATTGAAGATTTTCTAAGGGAACTCTGATTTAGCCAGGCTGAATTGAAGATTTAAAAACAAAATCTTATTCAGCCATGCTGAATTGAATATTTTCTAAAGAAACTCTGATTCAGCCAGGCTAAATTAAATATTTTCTAAATAAACTCTAATTCAGCCAGGCTGAATTGGAGATTTTCTTAAGGAACTCTGATTCAGCCTGGTTAAATTAAAGAGTTTCTTAAAAACTCTAATTCAGCCAAGATTTTCTAAAGAAATTCTTATTCAGCCAGACTGAATTGAAGATTTTTTAAAGAAACTCTGATTCAACCGGTTTGAATCAGAATTTCTTAAGAAACTCTTCTCAGGCCGGCTGAATTGAAGATTGAATTCTACATTTTCTAAAAAAAACTCTTATTCAGCCATGCTGAATTGAAGATCTTCTAAAGAAACAATGATTCAGCTAGGCTGAATTGAAGATTTTCTAAAGAAGCTATGATTCAGCTAGGCTAAACTGAAGATTTGAAAAAAAAATCTTATTCAGCCATGCCGAATTTAATATTTTCTAAAGAAACTCTGATTCAACTAGGCTAAATAAAATATTTTCTAAATAAACTGAAATTGAAATTGGCTGAATTAAAGAGTTTCTTAAGAAACTCTGATTCAGCCAAGTTGAAGATTTTCTCAAGAAACTGATTCAGCCATGCTGAGTAGAAGTTTCTCTAAAGAAACTTCGATTCAGCCAGGCTAAATTGAAGATTTCCTAAAGAAACCCTGTTGCTGTGGTTTCATGTAGAGTTGGCGATCCTCGTAAAGTTGGTTTGTGAGCAAGTTCGTTCCGGTCCAAAGTACCAATCGCCGCTGGAATAAGGTGGTTATTAAAGGCGCCAATTACTCGCCTTGTCATATCGAGCATCATAGGCACTCAGTATTTGTGCAGCAGCCTGTGTCCCCGACCTGTCACTGAGACTCTCCGCTCGATACCTCTTATTGTCCGCAACTACCGTTGCAGCTACTCCGTATGGAGCATTACACTATCCGCAACCTGTGGACGCGCCCGGTAGCTCGTAGCTAAGCTTCTCGTGACAGCAATGAACACCACACAGATCGGACCTTAAAGTTCCAGCCTGTGTAATGCTTACAGCAATTCCGTGCCTGATTCAGCCAGGCTGAATTGAAGATTTTCCAAAGAAATTATTTTTCGGACATGCGGAATTGATTCAGCCAGGATTAAAGATTCAAGCTTCTAGAAATTAGAATTTTGCGTAGCGACAGCAGGCTCCCTTTGATGGGGAGGGAATTTAATTTTAATGGAATTTCGGACCGATCGTATTCAAAGGTTTATTATACTGATACAAAAATACTATATCACTAGCATTTAATACCTAAGTACCTAGGTGAAAAAAAAACATTTAAAGCACGGTTTTCTCTAAAGAATACGTTAAGTTACTAAAACTACATGTTATACACAATTATATTTGCACACATAAAAAAAATGAACTTACCACTCTTCTTTGACAGCAACTTCATTTTCTTCTTCCTTAGTTTCTTTAGCAACTTCTTTTGCCTTAAATTTTGTCTTCTTTGTGGGGACATCTTTAGCAAGAGGCAGAGCTGCCAAACGTAACTTTTTGTTGCTGACTACCGGTGGAGCTGTTTCCTTTTTGGGCAGAATTGCAGGTGGTGGTTCTACCACCATTTCCGCTTTCCGTTTACGATTGAGAAGTTTGTTGGGCATGGAAGGAGGTACTATTGGTGCCTCTTCTTTAACTTCTATTTTAGGTTTTGGTTCAATGACAGGCTTTTTTACAATAGTTTTAAGACCCAACAATTTTCTTGTCTGAGCGTTTGTGGCATAACACATTTCACGGAACTCGTAGAAATCGTTAATTTTGTCGACACATAAACTACACATGGTCTGTGGCATACGATCGTCCTTTGTTATCTAAAAATGTATGAATGGTAATACAACAATCACAATCCTCGACTTCCCCCTTTGCTTCGACAACGACACTGTTTCCCCCCCACCTACCAGCAATCCAATAAGTACATTTATTTTCTGAGACATCTCCGGTTCACTCTCGACATCGACAGCCTGATCTACCTGGGGTGGTTCTGCACCATCTTCTGGCAAGATAGGAATCATATCTGGATAATCCATACCGCATAAACGACAAATTTTGTATAAATTTGCTTTAAGCTTTCTATCAATCTTTATTGCAAATCGTTCCATTGTGTGTATTTTTTAATCACTTATACTTGGATGAACTTGAAAAAAGTTTGTATGGCTACTTATTTTAAATTATATATCTGTTCATAAGGATGGGGTTTCATATTGATTTGTTCAATTCCATTTGGAATTAAATGTTTTTTCATAAATATACTTTATAATAATTTTCCACAAATACACAAGCAACCCTATTTTCCTTTGACAGTTTGTAAATTGAAAATAGTGTTGCTAACCTACCATGCACGACACCACTGTTGAGTTGCCAATCAGCAGCATGGAAACCGCACCAAAATTTTTACGTTTGTCAAACTAGTGCATGGCTGAATTGAAAATTGTTTGCATCTTATTGATAATAACATGTTTACACTTATCGCAAAATTTCAGTGTGAGCAAATCTACTTATTTGAGGAGATTTGCAACAAATTTTCTTCGAAAGTGGTTTTGTACTACGAAAAAAATAAAGTGCAACACTGGAATTACACTGAATACCGACTATTTTAGACAACACTTTTTCGAAACATCTGTCACTTTCTAGTTGGAATTATTAAATTAAAGTTCAATTTAATAAAATGCCTTTAATAATAAAACCGCTTACCACAATAAAAATATTTTAGTACTATGTAGCAAGATATATTCATTTAAAGGTAGTAGCAGTTGAATAACAATAAAATTTTGAGTGCACTATCTGACAAAATCAGTGATGAGTGCAACTCTGATTATCTGTTTATTACTAGTTCGCGCCTCTTTGCGTTGTATGTGTGTGTTATGGTTCTTAGCTATAATACACACACACGGTCAAAACTCGCTGACAGATAGTGCACTTCGCGAAAAAAAGTTTACTCAGCTGTTTGCTGTACACTATCTGGTCATTATGTCATGCTATATATAATTGCATGATATCGATAATTTACCAGTGCCATTTTTTACTGATATTCTATCCAGAACATCTGACTTGCATTCATTGTTGTAGCTAGGGGTCCTGGGGGACTTTGCCACCCCCAGAGAAATTGTAGCACCCAGAATTTTCGTAAATACAGAAATTTCGTAAACATTTATTTATATTTATATTTGAATGCACACACACAACCAAAACTCGATTACAGATAGTGCCCTTCGCAAGAAAAAATTGCTATACACTACCTGGGTTAATACGTCGTGCGAGGCATCGGTCTCAATGTTGCCTCTTTTTGTATAGTCCCAACCAACATCGATAACAATGTTCACATTATCGATAAACAAAATCGGTTTACCTTCTTTCTAGTCGCAGAACAGAGGTTGTCAAACACGCCGATTGCATAAAAATGGCGTCTACGGAAAACAACGTTTTGGAAAATGAAAATCCTGGTAAGTTATTGGAGCTGGAAAACACGTAATTATAAAGAAAAAATTGCATTTCAAACGTGATAATCTTTTGCCAATTAATTGTAATTTCATATTACACTGGAAAAACGTAGCTTTTGGCGTATATGTATATACATATTTATCTGTGTTCGACACAATGTGTGTACCGTAAATAGAACATTTATAGCTAATCGCATAGTACTGATGGATGACTGAGGTAAAATTCTGATTCGGAGGACGCACAATTGGAACCAATTTAGAGTTATATATAAATATAAGTTAGATATATATTGACCCTATCCATTTGAGGTTCAAAAATCAGGAATTCATACGTTTTTTTTTGTACGTTTGTGTTGTTATCTATTGTCTGATTCTTATTTGGATGTATTCGCTTCCAATCGGGATTGCTTCATGTTCTTGTGCGTAGCCGGTTAAGCAGGATAATATTGCAAATTCTAGATATACACATATATGTTTTTGTTGTTACAGGACGTCGCACTCGTTCGGGAAGACGTACATCAACAACACAACCTATGGCTTCACCTGCCAGAGCTACCAGGCGTTCAAAGAAAGCTCAACAGGAACACCAAGAGGTAAGTGCTATATTCATGTACATGTATGTATAACGAATAATATACCTATGATGAAATGAATGCATTAATTGTTAAGCACGTGTGGCGTAGTTCCATGTGCTTATGAAGACTTTCAATGTCAATCCATTTGGTTTGGAACATTGGGAGAAATTGTGATTTTTTGCAAGGGCCATCTGATTTTGTATCAAATAAGCTAGACTAAAATACAATATTTGTAAAACGATTCATTTGTAATGTAATGTGCCCCGTTATGTATATTTGCAGCTGATTGAACAGCCCGAAGAAGGATTAGAAGAAGAACAAGAACAGCCAAGTTTTATAGAGGAAATGATGGCGGAAGCAGCACAAGGAGTCGTTTTAATGGACAGCGAACAAGAGCAAAGCGATCTACACATACAGCAGACAGTAACCGTAGCAGAGGAGGATGTAGATGATATTTCTGGAGAAGATAATGCAAATGTAATTTCTGAGGCAAATTTGGACGATAAATCGTCATCTTTTCCATTTGGACCTGAAGGAGGTCATTCGGAAACTTCAGAAGATGTGGGTGACCATCAGGATATTGAGAAGAATATAATTGAAGAAAATCAACAAAATGCACAAGAAAACTCGTTGCTGGCCTCTCTAGCTGGCGATAATGCCAACAGTTTACCCTCTGTGGGTGGAGGAGATTCCGAAAAGGAAAACTTTGAAGCTAAAGTCCTTAATCATGATGATATTGTAGATAATTGCGAAAAGATGGACTCTGAAGATTCACTCTCCGAACCGGCCATAGTCAGTGACATTCCCATTTCAGGCGGTGATATAAGTGATGCCACAATACAAAACACAGAAATTATATCCGAAGATGAGTTGCCACTTCCAACAAAACCAGAAATAAATGATGCAGAGGAAGTTTCCGATGAAGAATTGCCGGCACCACAACGGGCCGAGTTGCCACCAGATGCCGAGGTTATTTCCGAAGATGAACTTCCCACAGGGGCTGATAAACGCAGCCCATCGCCATCCCGCACCACTGAAACATCAAGGAAAAAACGCAAAGCAGATGATGAAGCCGAAACGGCTAAGGATGTTGTTGATTCGGATCAAATCAAAAAGGATGAACAATACAATCCCATGAGCCCAACTAGTGAGAGTAACGATTCAACAGCACCCATGGAAAAGAAGGCAAAAATAGAAGGTACGTTCAATTGTTTTTACCCAGGTCAAAACTTGACCGGAAATTGATATTCGCACAAGTACTTAAACTTAGAGGTTGCTTTTTAAGTAAACTCTTCGCAGGACACAGGAAAGCGGACAAAAGCGATGTGTAGCAATATACTATTAATTTGCCAAATGTCACTCAAATGTACATACATATATGGTCCTCTAGCAGTGTTTATGTTCTTAACGCATTGTACCAAAATCAGTAAGATCGCCCTTGGGATCAAAGCTGGAAGTCTAGAAACTAATGGCTCGATGGAGGCAACCAAATTTAGTTGCTTTCTGAACGTGCAAAATTGTTATACAAATATCCATTTTTGTATTAAATGGCATTTCATTTTTATTAGCAATTTATCTAGTTACTAATTTGGGGATTTGTTTCAAAAGGACTTTTGCTAGCACTTAATTTCCGTGTAGGCATGTCCGGTTAAGGTCTCATCAAAGCCCCCTGATAGTAATGTTGGTTGCGAGCTCGTTTTAAATTTTAACTGCCTAATGGGTCGATTTTGGATTATAACTCAACTATAGTCGGAGGCCACAGTAGCGCAGAGGATAGCATGTCCGCCTATGACGCTGAACGCCTGGGTTCGAATCGTGGCGAGACTATCAGAAAAACATTTCACGGTGCTTTTCCCCTCCTAATGCTGGCAACATTTGTGAGGTCCTATGCCATGTAAAACTTCTCTCCAAAGAGGTGTCGCACTGCGGCACTCCGATCGGACTCGGCTAGAAAAAGGAGGCGCCTTATCATTGAGCTTAAACTTGAATCGGACTGCACGCATTGATATGTGAGATGTCTGCCCCTGTTCCTTAGTGGAATGTTCATGGGCAAAATTGTGAATTTGCAATAGTTGCGTTGCCAGGGGATAAAAGCATAAAATAAAAACTATTATAAAGTTGGAATCTTTTATCAGTATCATTCAATATGAGTGTTGAAACTATCAGCTACTAAGAAAATTGTAAGAAAATTTCCAGTTGGCAACGCAATTGAAGTTTGGTTGCAATCCATAATCGACCCAAAAGTGAGCCTACAACGAACTGCCACTGTTACTTAACTTAACCTAACCTATCTCAACAAGAATTTACCGGACGGAATAACGAAAACAATTTACTCTAATAGAATATTAATTTGTATTTTAGAATCAGAACCTAAAGACAAAGAGAAACGTAAAGAAAAGGAAAGGGAAAAGGATAAAGAGAGCCACAATTCCACCTCCAGTAAAGACAAAGAAAAAGAAAAGGAGCGTGAAAAGGAAAAAGAGAAGGAACGCAAAAAGTTGCCCGACCTTGATAAATATTGGCGTGCTGTCAAAACAGATCCTGCTGATTTTACCGGTTGGACATATCTGCTACAATATGTAGACAATGAGGTATTTTGTTGTATTTTATTTTTGGGGATAACATTCTGTTAAATTTGAAAATTCTTTTATTCAGTCTGATGCTGAAGCTGCCCGAGAAGCATACAATGCTTTTTTGGCTCATTATCCCTATTGTTACGGCTACTGGCGTAAATATGCCGATTACGAAAAGCGTAAGGGTATTAAGGCGAACTGCAACGCGGTGAGTACCATACGAATACAATCAAATGCATTTTTTGAAATACGTTGTATTTTTCATAATGAAATTTATTATAAATTAATAAAAATAAAATATTTGTTGAACAAAAAAAACCAAACCCTAAAAAAGAAACTTTCAACAATAACAAGTCGAGGTGAACCGGGACACTTCCATTGGTTCAGTTTCGTTGCTTTGGCGAAATTGAACAATAACCCAGGATACTAGGGAGAGTGGGATGTTGGATGGGGGAAAGCGGTGTTATTATTGTTTTTGTTTTATATATTTCTATTTTTTTACACTTCGAAAATGTAGAAACTGCACGTTTGATTTCTTGTTTCTTTTGATTCTTTTTATTATTTTTTTTTTCCTTTAATTGTTGTAATATGTCTGTTTTTTTTTTTGTTGTTAAAAATCATACCAAATAGTTTGTGTTTTATGGTTTAAATTAAAAAACATATTTCAAAACACCATTCAGGCGTAAGTACAAATGGAGTATAAAGTGAAATTTTATCAAATTTGTATATAAAAAATATTTTAACAAAATATACTTTGGCAATCTTATATATAATACAATATATAGAAAAATAAGTTTATAATAATTATGATTATATATGTATGTGTATTTTTATAGTATTTATATTTAACCAAAGTCTAAAAATCACAGCAGTTTAAATTACCCAAGACAATGTAATAGGGCTGCAATAAATGTGTGTGTTTGTTGTGCGGTGTTGTTGGCCAACATTGGCATTCTCCAAATCACAATTTCCTTAAATGGTTTTGGTTTCGAGTTTTAAAAACAATCTGAGGAATATCTGTTCTAATTTCATTTCTTTTAGTATTTTGGTTTTCATTAAGAATACAATTCGCTTATTTCAGTTTAAATCTTGATGATACCAATGAATCTGAACGCCTGGGTTCAAATATTGAACTTAAGTAAAAATTTTTCAATTAGCCAATTTCTTTAGACATGTAAAATTTCTCTACGACTTAATCGTACAGCAGATATATAAAAAATTGTTAATTGTTACTTAGGTTAGAATATGTCCATTACTCTCGTCCTACGAATGAAAAATAGATCAAGCAAACAAAAATGACAGCGACGAAGGCCATGCAGACCGGAGAAAGGCTCCCATTGCCGTAGATTCCGTAGGAAGGATTATGGGTAAACATAATCTTTCCAGCGCATGGCTGTATCCAGAGGTAATACTTGGTCAAATAAGCACCAACCAAAACTTTGTTTGCGTGGAATGCGTCTATCTTACCAAGAAGCTCGCACAGCTTCGGGTCCACCGATTAGTAGCATCATCAATACTCATTAGATACCTCATACTGGCTAGTACGTCAACTTTCCCTTTCCGCCATCCCTTCAGGCCCGAGACCCAGCATCTTTCCCCTTGACACGACGATGCTCCTTGCATCTCTTACCCAGTCTCCACCTCCTTTATATTGCGCGTCTCCAGAGTCTTTAGTTTTCTTGATTCAATGAACAATCCTGGACCGGTGTCCCCATCCTCCCCGGCATAAATATCCTACTTAAACTTAGAGTTTGCATTTTAAGTAGACTCTTTTGGCGGGACACAGGGAAGCGGACAGAAGCGATGTGTAGCAATATACTATAAATTTGCCAAATGGCACTGAAATGTATACAGTTTTAATTTTCTTAAGGCATTGTACCAAAATCAGTAAGATCGCCCTTGAGATCAAAGTCGGAAGTCTGCAAACTAATGGGTCGATTGTGGCAACCAACTTCAGTAATGTTGAAAGCAGATATATCGTCGTATCAAACGGGTCTAGACAACATTCATGCACACACGGTAGCGGATGGGATTAATAGCTAGTGGGTGAATGTGGTCCTTGGAGAACGACCGCTACCTATTGCACCTGAAGAAATTGACCTCCCCCGGCAAATCTGAGTTGTTCGGGCTTAATTACGATCAGGAGGATGCAACCGCCTTAATTCCCACAGAGTAAGTCATGATATCAACGTGTAGGGTACGTGTCCTGATTGTGACCTAGGATAATACGACACACGTGACCAGATCCAGATTCTACTGGATGTACACTAGCTTAGTTGCAGAGTTACTGGATCTGGATCATTCAACAGAACCAAGCTGGCGAAAGATGGAAAACAACAACAGCAAAAACCTTATATGTATATACAGAAGGGCAAGTAATAAGATGTCTCCAACCCAGAACTCCGTTTCTGGGAAAACGACGTCCAATCTGTACCTATGTTGCAAGTACCTATGCTTCGAAGCCATACAACAGCACGGGTAGTATCAGTGTTTGGTATAGTGCAAATTTCGTCTGTCTGTTGCAAAGGCTGCAATTACTTCTGCTGGCGACCGACATATAATATCGGTGTTGTCGGCTTAGGCGAGTAGCATATGTTCTTTTGTGAGTAGTGTGCCACGCTTATTCACACCTGCTTCTTGTGTAATCTTCTCCAATAGGATATTAAAGAGATCACTCGTTAGGCTGCCTACTTGTCTGAAACCTCGTTTGGTATTGAACGGTTCGGAGATGTTCTTTCCTATTTTAACTGACGAGTGTGTATCAGCAACCGTCTTCCCGCAAAGTCTTATCAGTTTGTTATTATCGTTGTTGTTACTGCCGTTGCAGTTACTCCGTATGGGGCATTCCATTGTCCGCAAACTGTGGACGAGCCCGGGAGCTCGTAGCTAAGCTTCTCGTGACAGCAATGAACACTACATATATCGGACCTCAATGTTCCAGCCTGTGTGGTGTTTACAGCTATCCCGTGTCGGGGATACAGATAGCGTGCTGAGGATATGGAAAGAAAATTTTTCCCAGCTGCAGGTGTTCGACGATAGCGGCGAAGACGATACCGCAGAACCAATCCCTGGTGATGGTATAGAATGTTTACTTCCTAGTCAGAATGAGGTCTAAGTAACTGGTACCCGAGTGAAAAACAAAAAGGCAGCAGGAGCCGATGGTTTACCCGCTGAACTGTTTAAGAACCAAGGCGAAACGCTGATAAGGCGTATGCATCAGCTCGTCTGCGCGAACTGGCTAAAAGAACGCATAACCTATGATTTGAACCTATTTCCCGTATACAAAAAGGAAGACAAGGCGGAATGGAGGAGCGTACTGTGTGAAAAAGTAAACCACAAAGACATTGAAATAATTGGGCCCTATCAATGCAGCGGCAAATCCTGCAAAAGACTCGAGAAGGATAGGTCAACTCTTACCATCTCTTCGTTGACTACAAAGCCCTATACGTGCGATGGTATTTCAAGTCATGTCTCAGTTTGGTATCCTTGCAAAATTAAAAAGACTCTGCAGGATAACGTTCTGCTGATACACGTTCCTCAGTAAGAATAGGAAAACTCCTTTTAGAACCCTTCAATACCAAACGAGCTTATCCTGTGATCAGATCGATACATTGGTCGGTCACCTTGGCACCCCCGTAAACGATACTAATGACACCAGTTTTCAAGTAAAGCAAAAAATAATACTGACAAACAGATGCTACTTTGGATTGAGCTCGCATTTAAGAAACAAGGCCATCTTTCGACAGACGATGATTACACTATACAAGACTCCGATACTTACCGTGTTGTAGGTTCCGAGGCATGGGTACTTATGAAAGCGGGCGAGGCTGTGCTTGGAGCTTTTGAGAGAAAAATTCCTCGTAATTTGTAGCATTCCCTCCTGGAGGCCATCGTAGCATTAACCTCTAGCATGTCCGCCTATGATGCTGAATACCCGGGTTAGAATATTCTTCTTTCCAAAAAGGTGTCGCACTGCGGCACGCCATTCGGACTCGGCTATAAAAAGCAGGTTGCACTCATTGATATGTGAGAAGTTTGCCCCTGTTCCTTAGTGTAATGTTCATGGGCAAAAATTGCAAAAAATTGCATTTAGCATTCCTCTCCTTCTGCATAAATAAGTTGTGTTTTAGTCAACACATTAAAGCTTTGTGGGATCCCCACTGTAGTCGAGGAGTGGGGATACCGGAGGAAAAGCAGTCCTCTTACTTAGGTGGCTAGCGAATGTTTATATCAGATTCGTATTTATTTACATCCAATGCATGATCTATATGCCTTTTTAGGGACGTTTGGGAGGGGCGTGAACCTAGCCATATTTAAAGGGCTCTAAAAAATGGTCTGAGAACTCTAAACCCTTTTGGGATATGCTCTACTGGCCCCATGCTATCACGTTTACTTAAAATTGTCGATACGAGTTTTGATTACAACACCATTGTGTCTGCATAGGGTTGCGGGTGTTCGCTAAGGTCTATATTTGGTCCGTCTGATGAGTGATTGTAATCAATGCAACCTCATCATATCCTGGAGGATATCTTGTAACCCCTCTTTGTATGAGGCGGTTGTGCGTGGATCAGCGAGTTGTTGAAGATTTACGTTCTTAAACATCCAAATGTTGTTGTTGTTGTAGCAATGTGTTATACACTGAGGCGGCAGCCCTTGCCAATGAAGAACTTCATCGGGTAAATCCGGTACGTACAATCGGAAGCCAAATAGTCTTCTTCTAATCCCTACGTAGCAGCTTAGGAGAAATTGTTTAGTCCTGATGTAGATGGTCAATGTTTGTCATCTGATGGCAGCCTGCGTGATACTTAACGCTGCGTTTTGACAAGTCAGTAGGATTCTCTATTGTGTCTCGCTCACTCCTAGGGCCCATACTGGAACAGCTTAATTCGTCATCGGTGGACTAATTTCGCCTTGTTGGTTGTCAATAGGGAGGGTTTTTTTGCGCAATCCCCAAGTGCCGCCGTCCGAAGATTTGAGGGCCAGTTTGTTGTTTCTTCTCTTATTGCAGACTGTAGCAGCATAGACTGACGGCGAGATTTTTTGGATTTTTCGGATATATTTGTCCATGTAAATTTCAGAGTACGACTTCTGAAAAATTCCGCCATAGCTTAGAGGTAAATATTTATACATTCGCACAGCCCACTGATGTCATTGACCGCGCCAGGATAGAGCAGTTGTCTGCATATGAAATTATTTCCGCGTCAGCAGGGGGTTAAGGGAGCTTGTGGAGGTGAAAATTAAACTAGATGGGGGAGAGGATACCTTTTGGGGAACATCCAGGAGTTGTAGCGTTCTCGTTTCCTTCCCAGGAGTTGTAAAGCTCCCGTTTGCATTTTACATTCTTGTTCTCACATGATACAATATCATAGTTTCTAAACTCATCCAATCAGCTGATTTTCATTAAGGATGGGTATTATCTTTTTAAAAGTCTCGATAGGTACAACACAAAATCAAAATTTTCTCAAAACGAGCCTGACAAATCCAGCTAGCTATTTGAACAGATATTTTCAGATTAATAACTTGTTTCCATAATTAAAATATTTAATTTTCCCAAAACCAACAATCCTACAATCGTCATCCTTACTATCCTTACACACCCACAGTCACACACACTCACATCTTAAAAGTTGAAATGTCTGTGTTAAAACCACCCACCCAAAACTAAGCCAATTGCAAACAGTTAAGTATCTGTGAAGTACATATCCCACTAAACATATGTCAAAAATCTCTTCTTTTTCTTTCTGGTTTCTTTCCTATTTCCAACATAAATTTCCTCCCCCCATACCCACCCGTCCACAACAATCAATCAAATATCAAATCACATAAACTTTAGGTTTTCGAGCGTGGTTTGGAATCTATACCTTTATCGGTGGATTTGTGGATACATTATCTGTCGCATGTTAAGACCACTCAACCAGATGACGAAGACTTCATTCGATCACAATTTGAGCGTGCTGTGAATGCCTGTGGCCTTGAATTTCGTTCGGACAAGCTATGGGATGCATATTTGAAGTGGGAAAATGAAGGCAAACGTTATACAAATATGGTCAATATCTATGATCGACTCCTGGCTATACCGACACAAGGATATAGTGGTCATTTTGATAAGTAAGTAAAAAAAGATATAATAATACAATTATATAACTACATCAACGATCTGCTAAATAGCCAGTCTCGTATATTGCTTTGTCTGTGCAGTTTATCGCCCCAATTGAGAAGCCGTTGTCGTATTTACCTGCGCTGCTATAATCACACATATATATTTCTAGCTTTGAAAAAGCATTAAATTTTTCTTGAATATAAAGCTATGTAAACTGCTTAATAAAGTCATATTTGTAGCATTAACTAAATGTCAAATTTTCATGTGTGAAAATTTTGTTAGCAAAGATCGTAAAAAATGGGTCTTGATTTCTTTTTTTTTTTTTTGTTTTAAAAGCATTATTTTCTTATGGGTTTGATAGATATGAAATTATATATGTATTTAAATATAACGAAAGACTCATTTGCTAAGGTGCTCAAAAATGTAATTTTCTCAAAGTTCTTCGGTTTAGTGCGTTCTCATTCAATCTTTAACTCTTAGTTTCGACATATTTTCCTCCATTTGGTCTGTCCCTGCTGGTTTAAACCATCCAAATAAGTCGATTCAAATGCCTTTGTTTTTTTCCATTCTCTCAACATGTCCTAGTTACCGCAGGAATGTGGTTCATACGACATCAGATTAGTCCCTTTATCTTATGGAGTACTAGCATACCCCCGGACGCTTCACTTTCCCCGATGCTACACCTAATATCAAGATATAACTGTATACCAATTTGAAAATCTTCAGCCTAATCCGTAAAGAAAGTGCCATTTGTACGTTTTAGTACCTAAATGTACGAATTTCAAAAAAAAAATCTAGTCTCCCAAAGTACACTGTCAAGATGTGTATCCTAATTTTGCGAGCTTTAGCTCAATTTATAAAAAAAGTACAAATGTGTAAGGGAAATTCCAAATAGTACCTTCTTAATTCTAGCCGTTCGCTGTAGACGAAGATGAGCTATTGGGTTGCCCAAAAAGTAATTGCGGATTTTTCAATAGTCGGCGTTGAAAAATTTTTTCACAGCTTGTGACTCTGTAATTGCATTCTTTCTTCTGTCAGTTATCAGCTGTTACTTTTAGCTTGCTTTAGAAAAAAAGTGTAAAAAAGTATATTTGATTAAAGTACATTCTCAGTTTTATTAAAAATGCATTTACTTTATTTTAAAAAATCCGCAATTAATTTTTGGACAACCCAATATTTCATACTATTTTGCACTTTTTGGTACCAAAATGTAGGAATTTTGAAAAAAATAATCTGTCACTTAACATATATTTCCTAGTTGTACCTGTTTATTTGCCACAATTCAGAGCTCTAGCTCAATCCGCATAGAAAGTACCAAATAGTAACAATTGCGGTACTAAACGTACATTTTGTTCCGTTTAGAGTACTTTTTTCATATCTCTTCTTTCCATTTCTTCTTTATTTCGCAGCAGATATTATTTTGAGTAAAATTTTCGATTTCCTAGCTCCACCCTATCGCCCTGTGAAAAGTTAGCCCTTTCTTACCTTTTTGGCACCTAAATGTAAAAATTTCCAAAAACTCATTCACTCACCCAATTAAGGTTACCATTGTGTACATGTCCGTGAGAAAAAGTTAACTTTAACTAGTAGAGACACAAACCATTTCAATTTTCAGCGTAATGTTAACATGTTAACAGAGTTCTTTTAACAGCAAATATTTTATAATAAAAAAACGATTTTAGCTCGAAATTCCGCATAAAAAACAATATAAATCCAAAATATATCACAAACCCTTCAAATTTCCCAAAAAATATTAAAATGATGTAAATATTTACCATTTTCACATATATAAAATAACTTTTCTATTGGAGGAAAAAAGATATTGGCGATTTTCGAATGTATTGGCCATATCAGAGAAATTTCACTTTAGAGAAAGATGAGCCCACTTGGGGATTTATTACATAGACCAAGGACTTTCCAGAAATGTTTCAACTGGTCACCAAAGTATTGAAGGAAAAAATATTGGCCATTTTCGAATGTATTGCGGATCACAGAAATTTCACTTTTTAGAAAGATGAGCCCACCCTAGCGGACTGAGAAATAGTGCGTCAATCATCGCTTGGAGATTTTTTGTATAGACCAAGGACTTTCCAGAAATGTTTTAACAGACCCCCAGAAAATTGAAGGAAAAAAGAAATTGGTCATTTTCGAATGTATTGTATTACGGATCAGAGAAATTTCACTTTTTAGAAAGATGAGCCCACTGTGGCGGACTTAAAAATAGTGCATCAATCACCGCTTGGGGATTTATTGTATGGACCAAGGACTTTCCAGAAATATTTTAACCGACAACCAGAGTATTGAGGAAAAAAAGATATTGGCCATTTTCGAATGTATTGCGGATCAGAGAAATTTCATTTTTTAAAAAGATTAGCCCACTGCGACGAACTGAAAAGTAGTGCGTCAATCACCTATTGGGGATTTGTTATATGGACCAAGGGCTTTCCAGAAATCTTTTAACCGACTCCCAAAGTTTTGAAAGAAAAAAGATATTGGCCATCTTCGAATATATTGGCCATCAGTGTTACGGTTGTGCCATTTTAGTATGGCACTTTTTAATGGTGCCACTTACAACCATACTTTTTTAGGTTTTTGGGCCACGTTTCCACTCCTCTGAGCCAGTTTTCAAAAAACATTCTTTTATTGCGTGTTAATCGTAGGTGCTACTCCCCTCACCATTGTTGACGGCATCTATGAAGAGGAGTCGCTCAGCGGCACGCAGTTCGGACTCGGTTAAAAAAAGACCCTTTTTTATTGGACCTAATCTCCAATGTTCATGGGAATATTCACTTGCAAACATTGGGGTCTTTGCTACTTCATTATTTAGTTGGTTAAGTGGCGTCAGTTTGTCCGTCAATATCTCGAAACATGAGTGAAACTGCTCCATATTTTGCAAAAGTGATTCTTTTTGTTGTATATTAAGATAATTCCCATGGCAAGAAAGTCAGAAAAACTGGTTGAAAAGTATACGATTAGAAATTTTGTTTCTGTCCGTCCACTTAAATTAAATTTTCGGTTAAAGTTTTGACCCCCTGGAGACAAAATTTTTGTTTAATTTAGCTGAATTTGTCCATATGATGTTTTGTTACGTCTTTCAATATTCACGCCATAGTCTCAAGAGCGATAGAATCGTCCAAAGAACTTGTAATACATTGGGAAAGACATGTACAATTCGTTTTCACCGAACTTTACGCCTTTATAAGGTGTGGTACCATTTAAGAAAAAAATTCAACTTTTTCCAACGAATGTTACTTTTTATGCCACTTTGTGTAACGCTGTTGGCCATATCAGAGAAATTTTACTTAAGAGAAAGATGAGCCCTCTCTGGCGGACTGAAAAATAGTTAGTGATTTATTATATGGACCAAGGTCTTTCCATAAATGCTTTAACCGACCCCCAGAGCATTAAAGGAAAAAAGATATTGGCCGTTTAAAACTTCTATACAAATAAACTAAACTTGAATCGGACATCACTCAATGATATGCGGAAAATCTTCCTGTTTCTTGGGTAATTACTCTCCCTATAAAAATGTGCTGCATTTTTCAATGAACGAAGGGTTTATCGTCGAGAGAAAGGCATTGACTATGGCTTTTGCCAAGTTAAAACTAATCAGAGCCGTTATATGGTAACATACACTATTTCATCTTGCGTAACACTGTCTTATTTACAATTCTTTTTATTTAGAGTCTAACCTTTACCAAATCAATAACAGAATTAAAAAAAAGCTCTACAATTTATACCTTTGCAGTTTCCAAGATTTAATAAACCAACACTCCATTACCAGTACAATCAAATCGGATGAAATTATCAAAATTCGTACAGAGTTACGGGAATCATCTTCAAAGTCTTCGTCAAAGTCAAAATCACGGCGTGCTAGTTCCAAAGACAAGGATCATGAATCAAAAGACAAGGACAAAGAGAAGGAGAAAGAAAAACTCGAGAAAAAACCAGAAGACAAATCATCTGAAAAAGATGCAGAAAACAATGTAGAACCTATGGCTGTTGATATTGATGAAGCCACTGCAGTGGAGGAAAAGAAACCAGCACACTTAGAAGATCTCAGCGATTTTTCCACCTTCACCGAAGAAGAAATCTCAACGATAAAAGATAAAGTTATATCGATAAGACGTAAATTACACAAAAGCACAGTTGCTGCTGTTACTGCCCGATGGACCTTTGAAGAGGGCATTAAACGGCCCTATTTCCATGTGAAACCTTTGGAACGATGTCAGTTAAAGAACTGGAAAGACTATCTGGACTTTGAAATTGAGAAAGGTGATAGAAAACGCATTTTGGTTCTATTCGAACGGTGTCTTATAGCATGTGCTCTTTACGATGAGTTCTGGTTGAAAATGATCCGCTATTTGGAAACAATATTGGCGGAGCCAGGAATAGCGACCGTTTTAAGCGATGTCTATCGCCGAGCATGCGAAATCCATCATCCCGATAAGCCTAGTCTACATTTGATGTGGTCCGCATTTGAAGAGTGCCAATCGAATTTCGATAAAGCTGCCGAAATTTTGGTAAATCTAGAGAATAGGGTGCCTAATCTTCTGCAAGTTGCCTATAGACGCATAAATATAGAGCGTCGCCGCGGTGACAATGACAAATGTAAGTCATTATATGAGCATTACATAGCAACAGCCAAAAATAAAAATATTGCTGGTAGCTTGGCGATAAAATATGCTCGATTCCTGAATAAAATATGCCTTGATCTGGAGTCTGGCTTGAGGGTTTTGCGTCAAGCTCTTGAAAAAGATAATGCCAATACACGGGTAGCCTTGCAAATGATAGATCTGGCACTGCAGCGACCAACAGTGGACGAAGACGAAGTTGTTCTGATAATGGATAGGTTTATGGCCCGAGAAAATATTGAGCCGGAACAGAAAGTTTTATTTGCTCAAAGAAAAGTGGAATTCCTAGAAGATTTCGGTAGTACTGCCAAGGGATTGCAAGAAGCACAACGAGCTCTACAGCTGGCTTTAAACAAAGCCAATGAAGCAAAGAAGAAACGGTATGTTTTTGAACTTCTATATAAACTTAGTGCATTCTTATTGTAACAACTTTAAAAGGGGAAAGATAGATTTAGATTTATTTGGTTGTTTTCACATACAATGAACTTATAATTACAGTATGTGAGATATCAATGAAATTTAAAACAGTCTTATACGTCTATCATTTTTGTATACATTGTATTGTATTGAACCAAGATTCGCAAACACATATAGACATTTCCAAACATTTCAAAATGATGACGAAATTCATATCTTTTGTTTCTCAGACTTTCTGCATTAATATGACCGAATTCGCTCAGTATTGATTGTAGTCTTGGCATATATAAGTCACGATAGGAATAAATCGACGGTAGTATCTTTTTTATTTTTTTTTTTTTTTTATTTATTTATTTATTTATTTATTTATTTATTTATTTGGTTTCACATACAACAAGATTTAAAATCTTATAATTACAGTATGTGATTAGAATCGTTATTCTAACAAAGGGATCATTAAGTTCGGCTTTAATTTTAATTACATTAGCAATAAAAATCAATAATCAATAATCAATAATCAATAATTCATTAACAAAAATTAATTGAGAGGAAGAATAGGAAAAACAAATCACTTAATTTATAGGCTTTGAAAGTATTTTGTAAGATTTTGTTTGAACTTATTTGCGTCGCCATTAAGTTGTATTGATGATGGGAGGGAGTTCCAAAGACGGGTAACGGTGAAGAAAAATTGCCACTCCGATACCAGCAATTTATGGCGCATTGGTACAATTAAAATCCTTCTGTTGGTTCTACCAAGCTGCAGTTTATCATACAAGTACGATGGTGTTTTAGTATATATAATTTTGTGTAAAAGTACCAGTGATTTAATATTCAGAACGTTTGCAATATCCACTCCATACAGGCTTTTACGAAAAGCTGAACAACTCTCAAATCTTTTCAGTCCATAAACGTATCTTAGGATCGAATTGTATGCAACTTCTAGTCTATGTTTGCTTCTTGAATCGCAGTTTGTAAATAATTCGCTTCCATAAATTAGAACCGGTATAAGATAGGATTTGGCCAAGAGGGTTCGAATGTGAATAGGTGTAAAATATTGTGTCTGGTATAACGTTCTCAGCATACCAAAGACTTTTCCAGTGGCAGCAACAACATGATCACTCCATGTTAGGGTTTGATTAAAAATAACGCCCAAGTTTTTTGCCTTGGGAACTTGTAAAATGTTTTGATTTCCAATCTTGACCAAATGTTCGCATGTAACTGCACTCGTTCGGTTATTTATAAGTAAAAAGTTTGATTTTTTGGGATTTATCATAAGATGGTTTGCTAGGGCCCACGAGTAAATTGCTTGTAAATCCGTATTAAGCTTCATTATACCCTCAGAAATTTGCGATTTGGGACAGTTTAAATATATTTGCACGTCATCTGCATAGATATGTATTTTTGTATGTTTAAGAATGTTTGGTAATTCGTTAATATACAAGCAGAATAGAAGTGGGCCTAAAATTGACCCTTGAGGTACGCCAGCTTTAACAGGCAGTGGTTTGGAAGTAACTTTTTTTATTACTACGGACTGAGTTCGACAGTTTAAATAGTTTGAAATCAGTCTCACTGCGGTGATAGAAAAATTAAAGTTTTGTTGTAGTTTTCTGCATAGAGTATCGTGATTGACGCAGTCAAAAGCCTTTGAGTGGTCCAGTAAGACTAGAAATGTTATAAGTCCGTCATCAATGCCAGATCGTATATTTTCAGCGACATCAACTAAGGCCGTAATACAGCTATGCTTGGGACGAAATCCAGATTGATGTACGGTGAGCAATTCATGGCGCTGAAGATACTCGCCAATTTGTAAATGTATAATACGCTCAAACGCTTTTGATAGGTACGGCAAAATGGCTATAGGGCGATATTCATGGTTTCCGGTCGACTTTGGAATTGGAAGTATTTTAGAGTGTTTCCATGCCCTAGGGTATTGGGCCGTAGTTATAATAGTGTTGAACAAGTAGGTAATATATGGAGCTATACTTGGCAAGACGATTTTTACAAACTGTGGATATATGTTGTCAAATCCAGCAGCATTTGATTTAATGGACAGACAGCTGCTAATGACATCACCTGGATACACACATGAAAATTCGAAGCTGGAAAATGATGGAAATATTGGATATCGCTGTGGAATTAAATTGATATTTTGGGAATGGGAACTGGGCTCATGGTTAGTGGGAGTAGATACGAACATTTTATTGATGTCATCAGGATTTGCGTCGATATTAACGCAACTTGACTTGCCTATACCAATTTCCCTAATAGTTTGCCATTTGCTCTTCGAATCCATCGCAGAACGGAATCTATTTTCGTAATACGTTGCCTTCGATTTTTTTATGGCTTTATTGACTTCCGTTCTCACTGCTCGGAAATCATCGTAGAGTTGTGGAGTTTTGAACCTTTTCCAACGTTTATACACCATATCTCTTTTCCTTATTAGCTCCGTTATATTTTCATTAAACCAGCATTTATCATTTTTCCTTATTCTTGTTTTTTTTAACGGCACCGAACATTCTAGCAAATGTGTTAGATTTTTGTTGATAAAATCCAGTTGATCATCTGTTGACTGAAAATCGTATATTGCATTCCAATTAATGTTAGAAAGTTCATGTGATAATGTATTAAAATTGGTTTTCGAAAAGTTAAAAAATGGCTGTTCCTGATCCTCTGGTGGTGGATGGGAGTCATAAGTCATAAGGATTAAGTCATGCCTGGAAAAACATGGTACGCTTAGCTGATCATAGAGTAAAACTTTGGTAGGGCTATCTACCAGAAAAATGTCCAGAAGACTATTTGAAGAATTTGAAAAGTGAGTTGGTGTATTTGTGTTTACGGTGTGAATGCCGATTGATTTAAAAGTATCCGTTAATCTGGTATCGTTCAGCAAATTGCTGTTTAAGTCGCCGGCTATGATTATGTCAACAAAATTGACAGTGATGTCCATCATGGCAGTAATTAGCGAATCATATGGGATCATACAATTTGGTCTATAGATAGAGCCAATTAGTGTTTTCCGATTATGTATCATTGATTCAATAAAAACGTATTCGATTTTATTATCTTCCGTAGATTTCGAGACGGGTTTGAAAGAAAACTTCTTTTTAATGTATATTGCAACGCCTCCGCCAACGCTACGCCTGTCATTTCTTACGACATTGTAATCGGAAGTGTTGATAATGTTGTCTGTAATGGATGCACTGAACCAGGTCTCGGAAACGCATATAACGTCCACGTTTGATTGCTCAAAAATATACCTGAATTCATCTATTTTATTTTTTAAACTTTGTGCGTTAATGTGACAAATATTTAGACCCTTGTTCTGCCTGCAGAGTATACTTATCATATTTCGTACTCCATCAGTGGAACTCGATGCGTTATTTCCAGCAGACATTTAATTGAGTGGATGGCAACGCAAAATAAGTTATATAATTTACAGAAATAAAGATTTGGACAAAAAAGGATTTGTTAAGAATACGATGTTTAGCTTTTAAAATTATGGTATAGAAAAATGTAGCATTTAAAATTATAGTACGGAAAAATTTAATTGGTGTTGTCGGGCGAGAGAAAAAATTGATTAAATTGATTAAGTTGGACAATGGTTTCAATTAATATAAGTTCATTATTAGCGGCAGATTTGACGTAGATTAGGCCTCGTCGGGAAAAGGCAGATGTCTTCTGTTTCTTCAATTTAATACTCGATTGCAAAATTTTGAAGTTCATAGGAGAAAGGTTTTCATTGGCATATACAGCTGCGGTCAACATAATAGCACCAATATAAATTTTTCAATACAATTGGCGGCTTTATTCCATATAACCCCTTTAAATTTTTGTTTCAACGATTGTGTTTAAGTTTGAGGTTTGCAAATCAGTGGATTTTGATCAGGCTTTTTGAAAAAATTTAAAAATCAAGCAGTCAAAATAATAGCACTTCATATAACGAATTGGCCAAAAATAATGTTGATACAATAGAAGCAGGTACTAATTAGAGTTTGGAACAATGAAAATTTTTATTTTTGATATTCGGCGACGTGTTCCTTTTATGAAATGACAACAAAGCTTTCCAACTTAATTGACAAGATTTTGACATCTTTCTTAGGAAAAGAGCTCCAAATAGCATATATAACATTTCATTGGCTTTAATTTTTGTTTTTTTTTTTTTTTTGGATTTCTTGAATACTCCCCTTACATAATTTCTGTTCACAAATTTTCATTCGAGTTTAAATTATGTGATTTTCTGGCCACTTTATGACACCTATTGGATTGTCCGCAAACCACATTCTACTTTTTTGCCAGGGTGTTTGGGACAAGTGCCCTGTTGGAAGACCCAAACCAGTGGCATTTCACAGGAGGCATATGGTAGTACAATGTACTTAAGAATGATGACATATTGGATTGTCTCCATGATATTTCTAATCCAATATATGTGTCCAAAAATTTGGTACGAAAACTAAACCCATACCATTATATTGAAATCCCATGCTTTTCAGGTTTTTTTTTTTTGATGCAAAGCAGTTTTTTTTTTGTTAGGAGGTCTTTTCAACAAGCATCGAGCGCCCTTTTCACCAAATCTCACTAATTTGAACTCATTCGTGCAAATAACTTTCCTCTAGTTTTCATGAAGGCACTTAACATGAGCTTAAGCAAAAGTCGATTTTCTAGCTATGTGTTTAGCGGAAAGAAGGGCAACTTTCTTGGACTATACGCATTCAAATTGGTGCTCCGGAATAAACGGCGTATTATTTAATACACTTTCTGGTATATTAAGATATTTTTTAAGTTCCTCGGTAAGCATAATAATCGCTCTTTGGATTTTCAAACCAATCAATCCTTTGCCAGAAGAATGACAATTAGTTTTCGACGACATGATTTTGTTTTTAACTTAAACATAAGAGCGTTGAAGATCATTTTGTCAGCAACAGTCAATTAATTTCCATATATCCATATAAGATTTTCCATAAGTTACCAGCTTTTTTTTTTAACAACTTTTGGGTTTTTATTCGTGGAGTGCTTTCCTTGTCCCATTGCAATGTAAAATAGAATGCAACATACACCCAAGCCAGTAGTAGTAAAGGGTGATTTTTTTGAGGTTTGGATTTTCATGCATTAGTATTTGACAGATCACGTGGGATTTCAGACATGGTGTCAAAGAGAAAGATGCTCAGTATGCTTTGACATTTCATCATGAATAGACTTACTAACGAGCAACGCTTGCAAATCATTGAATTTTATTACCAAAATCAGTGTTCGGTTCGAAATGTGTTCAAATTTTGACAAATTTTGTTCAGCGATGAGGCTCATTTCTGGTTGAATGGCTACGTAAATAAGCAAAATTGCCGCATTTGGAGTGAAGAGCAACCAGAAGCCGTTCAAGAACTGCCCATGCATCCCGAAAAATGCACTGTTTGGTGTGGTTTGTACGCTGGTGGAATCATTGGACCGTATTTTTTCAAAGATGCTGTTGGACGCAACGTTACGGTGAATGAACACATTTCGAACCGAACACTGATTTTGGTAATAAAATTCAATAATTTGCAAGCGTTGCTCGTTAGTAAGTCTATTCATGATGAAATGTCAAAGCATACTGAGCATCTTTCTCTTTGACATCATGTCTGAAATCCCACGTGATCTGTCAAATACTAATGCATGAAAATCCTAACCTCAAAAAAATCACCCTTTATTAGCAGTGTGTGGTACACTGAGGCGGCAGCCCTTGCCGATGAAGGAATTCATCGGGTCAATCCGGTACATACAATCGGCTGCCTTGGGATTGCTAAGTCAGTAATCGGCTTATGTGGTCTAAAAGCTAAAAAGTAACCTCGAAAAAGAAAATTTTGAGTTAGGAATTCCGTGCTACTTACAAAATCCTTAATTGTTTTCCATACCATTCGCCTAAGTTGGTTCATGTTTGGTATCGTGTCCCAACCTAAGTACCGATTCAAAAGATAACATTATTGTCTATCTTCCCTATAATACTGAATGCAATAAAAAATATTTTAAAATATTTAAAAAATATGCAGGTAACCTTACAGGTGCTATTATTTTGACCGACACTGTACATACTGATTGGAATCAAAGCCAATGTGATGTCAACGTAATTGGGTATTAAATTTCTTTTGAATTGTCGATCATCCTTAAGATATTATTCTTGCTAAATATCGGTAAAAGCTGTACAATTGCAGTGGTTTCAATACTTTTGTAGTGAAATACCTCCCATTCTCCACCATAGGATGGGGGGTATACTAATTTCACCATTCCGTTTGTAACACCTCGAAATATGCGTCTAAGACCCCATAAAGTATTCATATTCTTGATCGTCATATTTTAAATCGATCTAGCCATGTCCGTCCGTCTGTCTGTCGAAAGCACGCTAACTTTCGAAGGAGTAAAGCTAGCCGCTTGAAATTTTGCACAAATACTTCTTACTAGTGTAGGTCGGTTGGGATTGTAAATGGGCCATATCGGTCCATGTTTTGATATAGCTGCCATATAAACCGAACTTGGGTATTGACTTCTTGAGCCTCTAGAGGGCGCAATTCTTATCCGATTGGAATGAAATTTTGCACGACGTGTTTTGCTATGACTTCGAACATCTGTGCCAAATAAGGTTCAAATCGGTCAATAACCTGATATAGCTGCCATATAAAGCGATCTTGAATCTTGATTTCTTGAGCCACTAGAGGCGCAATTCTTATCCGATTTGAATAAAATTTTGCATGAAGTATTTTGTTATGTCTTTCAACAACTGTGGCAAATACGGTTCAAATCGATTCATAACCTGATATAACTGCCATATAAACCGATCTGGGACCTTGATGTCTTGAGCCTCTAGGGTTCGCAATTATTATCCGATTTGCCTGAAATTTTGTACGACGGATCCTCCCATGACCATCAACATACGTGTTTATTATGGTCTGAATCGGTCTATAGCCCGATACAGCTCCCACATAATTCGATCTCTCTATTTTACTTTTTGAGCCCCCAAAGGGTGCAATTCTTATTCGAATTGGCTGACATTTTACACAGGTCTCCAACATATAATTTAATTGTGGTCCAAACTGGACCATATCTTGATATCGCTCTAATAGCAGAGCACATCTTTTCTTATATCCTTTTTTTGCCTAAGAGGATATGCCGGGAAAAGAACTCGACAAATGCGATCCATGGTGGAGCGTATATAAGATTCGGCCCGGCTGATCTTAGCACGCTTTTACTTGTTTTCATATAGCACAGCCATCGTGCCAACTTTTTATTCTGTTAGTTTTGTATTTTCCCTTACTCGTTGACTGCTGTTCTAAAACTCTACACTTGAATGTCATACTCAATGAAATAAATACTATTCTTCGTATTTCACTATGGGCCACCCATGAAAAGAAATCTGTAGTTGTATATATCATCATAATATCATTTCAGACTTTAACGATGTTGGTATATTGACACGGTTATATATCCTCTCTTCTCTTTCAGCGAATCAAGTCCCAGCCGAAAATCAACAGGCCACAAAGATTCCTCCGCCGCAGCCAGTGCCGCACAGGCAGGCTACAATAATGGCTCTTCGGGAGCCGCTAGTTACGGCTATAGCTCTAGCAATGCTGTAGCATATTATGGTCAACCAAATAGTGGTTCATACCCTCAACAGCAACAACAATCATCATATGATAGTTACTACAATCATTGGCAATACAATACGGGTTATAGCGGCTACGGTCAATGGGGTGGCTATACAAATTACTATTGAATATTGGAAAATAGTCATCCCATTCATCCCTTATACATTGTTGTTGTGGATAAGAAGCCTACCCGGAAGATAGTAACAACAGTAGTCGTAAATTTTACTACACACTATAATTATTAAATAATTATGATCACGCATATTTTCTTTATTAGTCTCTTAAAAGAAACATGGAAAAAATATATTTTGGCGCCAGCGTTGCAAAATACATAGAATCAAAGGAACGGAACACAAACTGGAAAATTTTTATATATATATCTCATATATATTTAATTTTAACTTTCTAGAAATTCTAACTGCAATGACCTCCTCTTGCTTTCTTTTTTGTATTACGTTTTATATGTATGTAACTAAACCAACAATCATCAAAACGTGTTTGCCAACAGTGGAGCAAAAACTTAAATGATCCAAGAATTATTGTTGTTATTTGGCACTTTTGATGTTACTATTATTTCCCTTTATATTTGACACTACCTATTACTTGTCTAAGTTTTTCGTTATTTCCAAAAAAAAAAAAAAAAACAAGAAAATACAAACTGAAAACTATTAATTTTAATTTTTTGGGGCACATAATTTAATTTGTTGTGTAAACTATTTACTACAATATCAATAAAATAAAACTCACAAATACAAATAATAAAAAATGCAAAATTTTAGTACACAAAAATTATCTAACGAAATTATTTTAAATGAGACTATAGATGTTATACTCGCATAGTTTCAAAAATTAGTTTTCAAGCAAAAATCTAAAATGCGTTTACCCAAATATTGCTTAGTCTTGTCTCACATTTCTCGTACAATGCAGAATGGCCCAAGGACGCAGGAAGAAAGAACCATGTATGACGAAAAAGACCTGCCTAGAAAAACTAGAGCTACCCTAATCCCTTTAAGATGCGAATGGTGTAGCAAATTAAACTCTTTTCTCTCGAAGTTTTTATTATAGTTATGCATTAGGTTAGGTTTAAGTGGCAATCTACCATCAGATTCACTTAGACGTTTTCGTCCATTGTGATACCACAGGAACAGAAGAAGGAAGATCCCTTCTAGTTCCTATCGTTGAACCATCCAGATCGTTTTAAAAAAGCCCAATAACTTGCGAATGTTCACATCCGCTAAATCAGACGGGTTCTTAAAGAAATTAGAACCTAGAGTGGAACTTCTTCTGACTTCTAGTGCGGGACACACACACAGAAGGTGTTCTATAGTCTCTTCTTCTTTGATGTCCTCACAGCTTCAGCAAAAGTCGTTGCTGGCAACCTTCAGTCTGACAGCATGTTTTTCAATTAGACAGTGACCTGTAATGCCGGACACAATGACTAAGACGTCTGTTCTAGCCAATGAAAGCAACACGGTAGACCTCTTCGAGTCTAGATTAGACCACGTAATTTTGGAATGCTCACAGCCGCCTCTTTGTGAACATCTATCATTCGTTATCCTTCGGGCCTGGTGCTGAAATCTGTGGATATGTCGCTAGAGGCATACCCACAGATTCCAATATCCCTAGGGTAGGTCCTAGTCTCGCAAGCTCATACGCTATACAATTCCCTGGGATATCTCTGTGGCCCGGCACCTAGAATAGGTGAATTTTGAACTGCTCAGCCATCTCGTTGAGAAATCTGCGACAGTCAAGGGCGGGTTTTGTGTTCAGAAAAACGTTCTCCAGGGATTTAATGGCTGCCTGTCTATCTGAGAAGATATTTATGCCAATCGTCGTAATGACATTATATCTTAGCCATTCCACCACTTTCTGTCGATATGACCAGTTCTAGATCTTTAGAGTACACCCCAAAGCACACCTGGTCGTTTAGTTTGGAACCATCCGTATAGAAGTCTATGTAACTTCTGTTACCAGGAATATCGTAGTTCCAATCGGTTCTATCGGGTGGTACAGTAATTTTTATCAAAAAACGGCTCAGGTAGGGTGTAATCCACACTGCCTGGAACATTGGATATTGTATCAAAGATAACACAGTGTCCGTAGCATTATGCATTAATTTTCCTTCAATTCATTTTATTTTTTTTTTTAATATTGCTTCTGTTGTTTCCTATAAGTAATGAATATATGAAATTTCAGCAATGTCGAACTAGGGAATCAACGGTCAGCCGTTAATGGGTTAACTGTTTTCTTATAAAGTTTACTATTATACTGCTCAGATACACTTTATCCACCGACAGTAAGCAAGTTTAGGGCTTTCATACCATAGTTCGTTCATCATCATTCCGACGATGATCATAATTCTTTGTTTGTCATCTGTTAACAATACAAGGAAAATATTTGCTCCTAATTGCGCATGCACCATACAGCGATCATGAAGGTAGGGGCGCGGTGGTGCTAGTCTCGAGGTTAAGCATTAGCCCCTGAGGGAGGCGCTGAATATCATAGTCAATATAATGCTTTTACCCCTATGTGCTTAGTAGAGATATACGCGTAAGTGATTTTCCACTTACGCTTACGAGAAAAAAAATGTTACTCACGCACGACTTGTTTGTGTCGACTCACGTTCACGCACGCTCACGAGGCAAAAATTTTACTCACTCACGACTCGCGAGACAGGACTCACGATAAAATCGCGAGAAAAAATTATACTGGTAAGTTATCGATATCATGCGATAACAGATAATAAGAACCGATTATTCGTTGTTGTTGTAGCAGATTATTGTGTTCTATCTTTCGACAGGTTGGTTCTGTTGAGTGTCAAGATCCAGGAACTCTGCCACTAAGATGGGGTGGCGTCCAGAGGGATCTGGGTCTGAGTCGAGAGGGTCTGGCTGGGCAGTTAAACAGGTGACATGTATCGTGTGGAGCTGGCAAACAATTGATAATCGCAACGTTAGATTTTTCTAATAGTTTTAATAATAAATATCGATACTATCGTTAATTTCCCATCACCTATATTTCATGATATCCCAATACATCATCTACAGCAGTGTTACGCCACGGACCTAGAACTCGTACCAGTCTTCAGTAATGCTTGAATGTAGTAGAATACGTGCAAAAGGCGTGTTTTTTGAATGCAGTAGAAACCACATCCCTTCTTTATTTTAGAGGCATCTGTAAATACATTGAAACTTTGGATACCCACCACCAACTTTCGTCAAAATCCGGTGAAAAATGCATAACTTTATTTATTTTCATTTCATGCAATGCGAAGCCATCAGGCCTATAAATAATCACACAATGCATAAGACGAGCTTTTTCTAACATAAGTTAAAAAACTACTAACTTGCGCCCCATAGCAGCTATATCGAAATATGTTCCGATTTGGACCAAATACTAATAACTACAAGTCATTGCTCAATTGTGTATAACAAATTATTGGTCTTTTTAGCAGCTATATCTAAAAATAAACCGATCTGAACCATATACGGATGTCGAAAAGCCTAAATAACTCAATCTGTCAAATTTCAGTGAATTCGGGTTATAAATGCGCCTTTTATGAGACCAAGACATTAAATTGAGATATCGGTCTATATGGTAGCTATATCCAAATCTGAAACGATTTGGGCCAAGTTGCATAAGAATGTCGAAGAGCCAAACACAATTCACTGTCCCAAATTTCGGAGAAATCTGACAATAAATGCGCTTTTATGGGCCCAAAATTTTAAATCAAGAGTTCAGTCTATATGGCAGCTATATCCAAATCTGGGCCGATCTGAGCCAAATTGAAGATATCGAAGGGCCTAACTTAAATCACTGTCTCAAATTTCGGCGACGTCGGACAATAAATGCGCCTTTTAAGGGGCCCAAAACCTTAAAACGATAGATCGGCCTATATGGCAGCTATATTCAGATCTGGACCGATCTAGACCAAATTGAAGAAGGATGTCGAAAGGCCTAACACAACTCACTGTTCCAAATTTCAGCAAAATCGGATAAATGTGGCTTTTATGGGCCTAAGACCTACATCGGCGGATCGGTCTATATGGCAACTATATCGTAATCTAGACCGATCTGAGCCAAATTGAAGAAGGATGTCGAAGGGCCTAGCACAACTCACTATCCCAAATTTCAGCAAAATCGGATAATAAATGTGGCTTTTATGGGCCTAAGACCCTAAAGCGGCGGTTCGGTCTATATGGGGGCTATATCAAGATATAGTCCGAAATACCCATCTTCGAACTTAACCTGCTTATGGACAAAAAAGCTCAATATCTCTATTTTTAAAGACTGTAGCGTGGCTTCAACAGACAGACGGACGGACATGGATAGATCGTCTTAGGTCTGATGTTAAGGTTGGTATACATACACACTTCGAAGGGATGATGTCCACAACGGTCAAAGCATGAATCAACAACGCTTGTTCACAAAATCATTCACGCTTTTTGACAATATTTCTAACAACGCCCGTGTATGATAATGACAACGTTAGCGCATGATTTTGCAACATATTTTTCCTATCTGTGAAGTTTAAATGACTCTTAAAACCTTGTATGTGTATAGTCGGCCGTGGTACCATGTGGTAAGGCGTTTGTAAACACACAATGAGATTGATGGAACACAGGTTCGATACTCATCGGCACACAAGATCTTTATGTAATATTTAAATAAACTGTGCACTTGAGGTTGTCAGAATGTGAACGTTTTGTTCAACATAACTGTTGTTGGTTTAAAAATATTTGTTGTTGATCTAATAACATCTGTGTGTTGATTGATTTTGCCCAACTCCCAACAAAACCTCCAAGTATCTAGTGGCAGCGATACTCATGGCGCTAGTTAAAAATCTCAGGGACAAGATTCCTCGCATACGTAACGTGCTCTGTCACCGGTCACCAGACTTGGCATTCATATGGCAGCACCTGCCGTACCATCGCTGAGAATTCATCTAGGTCTAAAACCCTACCTACTACCCAACTACTGGCAAAAGGACGCTTTTTTAATGAAGAAACTGTCGAAGGTTACCTCTAAGATTTTCAGGTAATTTATAATGCGAAGAGCTGCAACCATACATTTCGCATGCGTTCACCGCCTAACTAACTAAGCTCCCTATTAAGTTCTCTTATCCTTGGGCTTTTCGGCGAAGCTAATCAAGCGTATCTGCTTATATCACCGCTTCCGTCGCGAATGCTATTGTGATAGGTAAGCGTGTAGCTGCTGCAGTGATGATCTCTATTGTGAACACGTGAAGGAAACGATTGACGTCAGGAGACGTCGTTGTTGTACACTGAGGCGGCAGTCCTTACCGATAAAGACTCCATCGGGCCAATCCAGTACGTACAACCGGCTGCCATGGGATGGGAATTTCTTTGATGTTTGATGTGGTCGCGGACACGTGGTCTGATGGATTTTGATGTGCCGAATTCTGGTGCTTGCTCCACTCTCACATTGTCTGCCGTTCATTCTCTAGCATTCAGGTGCATATTTTAGAAAAAAAAGCCGGACATTTGAGATGCAAATACTTAAATTATGGCCATTCAAACATTGCGCGGCTGGTCACTTCTGTGTTTGATTCATTTCAATTGAGAAAAACAAAAAAGTCAATAGATACATAATAATGGTTTAATAACTTTAATTTATTTGGAATTAATATAATTGTATCTTATAGACGAATAGAAAAATGTTGTGTATTAGAATTTTTGGGTTCAAAAATTAATAATAATGTTCAAATATTTTTAATTTACATGGTGTCCTTTTCAACTCAAGATATCCAAATAACTAAACTAGGAGGCGGCTCTTCTTTACATACACATATAAAATCTATCAAATAAAATTCAAGTAAATTTGTTTAGAAGGTATCGTCGTCGGTCATCGGAAGAACTGAACATTCATTCATGGTTGGCTGATTTATACAAATACAAGTAAAATCAAATAACTTCGTTAGTCCAATTGCAAACAGTTTTTCAATTTGAAAAAAGACATACATAAATAAATGTACCATATATGTATGAATATATGTGGACATGCTTTGTGCGTGCCCGCCCTTCTAATAACATGCCGATAATACGTCTATTTAAACAATAATAATAATAAAAAAATGAAAACAAATAAATATGTTTATATATTGTGTGGAAAAGTCTCACAATTTGACTCGATGACCATATTTACAGAATAGGATGATACCAAACAACTTTGCCACTTTTACAGCCAGTAGCCAATAGTGGTTCTCTTGGACTAAATTTACTGCTAAGAACTTTGTCTTCGTGACACCTCAGTTCTTTGAGAACATGCAGACCTCGGGGCTTCTGTTTGATGGTATCAATTTCTCGAAAATGTCTTGGGTATTCTGAACATGTATCGCTATAGCCCAACAATCGTATGCCATTATCGTATGGGGAGCATACAATGCGACCGTCCGCGGAGAAGCTAGGCTCCTTAATAAAACCTTTGCCTTTGTTGGGCTCTTGAATGTAAAACATTAATTTTTTAGGATTTTCGAAAATTATTCGACCGCAATAATCGTTACGTTTGGGTGGCAGTATGAGAGGACGCATAAGTATACGATCAAAATCGGGTAAATAGGGTGGAGAGTCACTGCTTGAGGTGCTGCTGCCATCGGTGGATGCCGCCAAATCGGAAAACGATGAACGGCCTCTGGTAGATGGGGAATCCGTCGAACGACTATTCATAGTATCATTATTGCTATTGCTACTATTACGCGATGACGCCGAAGCGGTTACTGCTGGTAAAACACCACTGCTTATGGCATAGACATAATTATAACCGGTAACTGCATTTGAATTACGGGCTCGGTTTTGACGAATAGCACGTTCCTGAACTGTGACCTCTGCAGCCCAGATATCTGGAACAAATGACTGATTGGAGGGCGCTGAAGCTGCCGCAGATTGATTGTTTGTCGAAGTCGACGAGGAGTTGTTGGCATTGTTATTTGAGTTGGAGGAACTTGCAGGTGGTGACGCTGTTGATGCTAATGTTGGTGGAGGAGGAGGAGGCGCTGTTGGAAAAATAAAAGTTATGATCTAATTAACACTGTGGAAGTGAAATTGAAAATTATGATAAAAATTTCTAAGAATAGGTTATCGGCAAACGGTCTTTTTTAAAAACTGTTGTTGAAATTTGACTTTGAATATCAACAGTGTATTTACTGTTCATTCATTTAATGCATTAACTTGTTAATTGCTTCTATTCAAAAAATATGAATTAAAAATTTTCTTAAGGTGTGAAGAAGCCAAATCCGGGGATCCGGGCCATATCTGTTTAAAGGCCGATTTGAGTCATAACTGAAGTCTTTGATCTACATTTCAGTCAAGTCGTGAGAAAATTGAGGTTTCTATGAGCTCAAGAAATCAAATCGCCGGATCGGTTTATATGGGGCTATATACAAATGAAAACCGATATGGCCCATTTGCAATCCATAGCGACCTACATCGGAAAGAAGTATCTGTGCAAAATTTCATGCTGCTAGCTTTAGACATGGCTAGTTCGACTCAGAATGTCGAGTCGATCCATATACTTTATGGGGTCGCAGATAAATATTTCGAGATGTTATGAATGGAATGACTAGATTAGTATACTCCCATCCTATGCTGGTGGGTATAAAAATGAATAGTTTGATGTGTTCCAAATGGAATGCCAAATGACCAACTCTTCGGCTTGTAGAACATTTGGTAGGTTTTGGTCGGGTTTGGTAGGATTTTTCTTAAATTTTGGTAGGAAATAATTTTTCTTGAGTGGCAACACTGGTCATGACCAGTGTTGGTATTTTTGGTAGGTTGGTAGGCTGACCTCCATTTTTGGTAGGGTTTTCCAACATATACCAAGTTAATTACTGAAAAAATTGGCGCGGATAACTCAAAATTGTAAAACTTCTTGTCGATTCTGCACAGAAAAATATAACTCTGAGAAAAAACTAACTATCGAATTTGTATGTGAAACTTTAAATTCCCAATGAATTTTAGCATTGAATTGAGGACTTATGTTGAAGCCCAGCAAAAACTTGGTAAGTACAGTCGTTATTTTTGCATGTAAAATAATGGATATATCATTATCCTTAGGTTTACTAGCTGCTAAAATATAACGAATTATCAACAGGAATACCATCTCTGTTTCCGGTAGTACAAATGTCATTACATACAACATTCGATGAAGCTCAAGAATAAGAAAAATAGAAACAGAAAAAAATCACTATTATAACCTTTTTTTAGAAAATTTTTTATAGAAATCAAATTTGATAAAATTTTTTGTATGTTCCGTAAAGACTCAAAATAGAGCCATTCTTGAAAATAGGACCATTTTGCCCTGACTTGCCCTAATTTAAACGAATTTTTGTTTATACCCTTATAGGGGAATAAATAATAGGGATTTGGATGTGCAGCATGGATTTGATAACCATATTTGAATTGAAATATCCAAAGTGCCATTCCTCCCCTTAAAAGCTCTTCTCATTACCCTTAATTTTAAAAAACACCAGATCTCGGAGATTGGTAATGTGATTTGTTCGAATTTTTTTTGCACTTTTACAGTCTCCAAACACAAAACATGGTTTCTTTTGTAGAGGTCAGGTGCCTCGGGGGCCGCCCAAAACCCGCCAAATGGATATATAGACCAATCACGACAATTTAGAGCTCAAACGAAAAGTACTGGGGGGAAAAAAGCGAATTTGATATCCAATTGAAGAGCCATGTGGTTGGGGAGCCGCCCCACCCCAAAATACCTCCCTATTATATAAATTCTATTTGGGGTGGAAATTGATTGATTTTCGGGACATTTTTACTCAATTTCAGGACAAAGACCCTGGGTTACACCGCGCTCTCAAACAGAACTTAGTAACCGATCATGCCAATATGGGGCTTATATAAAATGTATTTGAAAGTGGAGCACGTAGCTTATATTTACTTTAAGGGCCAAGTGTCTGGGCCCTTAAAGTAAATAGCAATTTTTACTTGTTAGCAATTTAGCAATTTTTACTTGTTCTTCACTAAATTTTTGCAGCTGATCATGCCGAAGTTGCCAGATTTTTAAAACCACTTTGACTGGCATGGTGGATAGCGATATCTGATACGCCGTGTAACTTCATCAAACAGGGCACAATGAGTTCTGCAACTCTACTTAGCTCAGTAAAAGAGAAGAAAGCCTTAGGCTAGGTAAGAGTGGAAGTCCTTTACAGACTCACTTAAACAATTTTAGGTCCTTTGTGATACAACAATAGCGACAGACCAAGGCTTCTGACGGGAATCGAACCCACGCACCCTGCACTGGTAATCCAAGCACGCTACCAACTCTGCTACCGGGGCGCAGAAAAAGAAGAAAGTCTTATTTTCCACTATTCCGATACAAACTAATCATCAATGCTAAGAACAACAATCACATCAACATTGTCAAACTCTTTTTGTGGTGCACTTGAACGTGCAGTGTTACTGCAAGTGCAAAACAAGTACGCAGTAAAACTGGGTTTTACTAAATTTTAAATCAAATTTAATGCGAATTTTTCAAAATTTTGAATAAACTATTTTGAAAATAGTTTCAATAAAAGTGTTTGGAATAATTTTTGTTTAAGCCAAAGTGAACTCTTTTACCATATACCGCGTGCAATGCAGTGGCTGTATACGGCTGTAGTCAGACCTAGAATGATTTATGCTGGTGGTCTGGTGGGCGTCGATTCAGGGCGATCGGTTCTTTGGACCGGAACGAGCTTGCTCGCCTACATGACCTTGACGAGGATCGCCACCTCCACATGAAAATGTGGCTACAACAACAACAAGTAATCTATCTATCGCCATGTAAGCTTATTCTTCGAGATAAAGCCCAAAAACCAACGGATGACACGCGGTCACAAAATAGTTGTAAACGCTACAAGAATATGTGGTCCAATCGAAACTTGCAATTACAATTGCTCCTACTTACCTCCCCTTCCAGGCAAACGTGGTCTAAAAACCCGTTGACGGCGATTTATACTAAACCGAAGGCCATCTGTTGAATCTCCGCTCTCATCACCTACTCCCAATCCACTGTTCGACTCCTCATCACTGTCACAAATAATTTTTCGTTTCCTTTTAGAACTTTTATGCTCTTCCTGCAAATGTTCCTTCATTTCACGAGGCTCTTCATTGATATCGTGTATACATGACCATTCAGTCTTTTCATCATAGCTAATATTACGACTTAGTATTGAGTGTCCTAAGGGATGGATCTGGGAAATTTGAAATAATATAAATTCTTGATAACAATACTAAGAATATCGAAATCAGCAACTTACTTGTAAAGCTAATATTACTTCAGCGTCGTTTTCTTCTGGGAAATCTGTTACCAATTCGACACGATTTTTCTTTTGTTTCTTTGAAAATACGTGATCGAATTTAGCCGCTTGTGGTATGTATTGATGACCCGTTTGCATCAAACGATATATGCTTGGCTATAATAGAAAATTTCAACATTTCTTCTGGTATGCCATTACTTCTATATAACCTACCCTGAAGCCATTTAAGTCCTTATGTAATGAAGTCAAGTCTAAGTGATGTATTATCATAAGATAACCACCAGTGGAGCAAATAACTAATTTAGAACAATCGGGTGAAATGCGACAACGCATAAGACCGCTAGTGTGGAATACTTTTTGATATATTAGTCCTTGTTCTGTGTGCGAATTTATATCCCATGTGAAAATGCTTCCATCAAATCCAGATGTCACTAGAAGATTATCTTTATGAGAATATTCAATGTTTTTCACCCAATTCGAATGACCATGGAGGCTGCGAACTTTCTTTTTCAAATATCTCAAATCCCATAAAGCAACAGTGGTATCATCAGAACAAGTTGCAAACATACGCTCATCGAGAAATCTGGAATAAAAAAAAACTTTAGCAATAAATAATAATGAACAATGTGATTATCAAATCAAAGATATTTAAAGTACAGTACGAATATGATATGTAAATTTGTCTCCAAGCTCTAAAAACCTCTGTCCAAAAAAAAAACCTTATGTACATTTACACCATTTGGGACAATATGGGACTCAAATTGATGGTCTTTGCAAGTAGAGTATGAATCATATATTAGTGTTGGGACCAAGTATATGGAGATGAAAATTAACATCGATGAGTCCAATGAGAACTCAGATGAACGCATATGGTGGTCGATTGGGATAGTAAGGGGAAGGAAGATCTTTATGAGTTGCGTGCGAATATATTACAACCATGTGCCTAGGGACATGCAACAACCCTCATAAACCTCCAAACGGACATGTAGGTCGACCAAGACAATATGGTAAGATCAATGGCATTAGGCGGAGGGTCTCAGTGAGATACCGGGTGTCACCGGCTCTTGCTTAATTATGAGTACCTATGATTCTCGATATAACAAGGCGGATTATTGGCGCCTTTAAATAATCAATGGACGTACCCGTGGCTAATCCCATGGCAGCCGGTTGTACGTACAGGATTGGCCTGATTAATTCTTCATCGGCAAGGGCTGCCTCATAAGTGTACAACGCACTGCTACAAAAACAACAACAATGTTAAAATCGGAAGCACTTGATATTTTCTTTTTGCCTTGAATTGTTTTTAGCAATGAGATATCGCTCTGCGAATCTGCCTTTGGGATTGGCAAATAAACTAAAATTTTAATCGCACAGGAGTCTTTGATATGGGGGAAGTTAGCCCACTTTTAAAAGAATGTTAGATTTTTCTGACAGTGTCAGGATGATGATTTTTTACTGAAAATGCATTCCGCGTTCACTCAATGATTATTCGCTACAAAAATGGCATCATCAGCAAGCCCTTTCCGGCAATTTTACAGAGAAATGATGTGACCAATATGTACTCGGAAGAATGTTAGATTTTGTATCCAGACTCTGCGCTTGAGAAATAGAAAAGTTAACCTTTGTATATCTGTCTCGTGTTAATGCCGAGGTCATTTATAAGTTTTAATAAACTTCAAGTATTCGTCCGTCCACATGTCTACCCCAAACCACAACAGCAAAAATGTGATGGGCAAAGGAGGGATATTTGAATAATATTTAGTCATTTCTCTTCCAGCATTATAACTCTTTCAAACTTACTTTATACAATTAACATTGTCAGTATGCGCATCTTTGATCGTATATGTTTGCTGCTGTGTAATCGCATCAAAAAAGAGTATAGATTTCTTCTCGCAGGCTGCCACCAAAACATTGCTACATTAGGAAATATGAAAAAACAACAAGAAAAATACAAAATTTGTGTTTAGCACTAATATAAAGCTTAGCTTATATGATTTTTTATTAACCCTTTTGGTGAAAACTCCAAATTGAAAACTGCTCCATAGTCTGACGTTTGGTTAGGCGTGTCGTTCCAATGATCAAAGTCTTTCATGGAACCATACACTCGATGCATAATATGATCGAAATCCATGCGATTCGAGGGGAGACCATATTCTCTGCGGTATAGCCATCTGTATAGGCTCATTATTCCTCCACCAGTTGTCTTATTTTATGAGTATGTAAGTACTTCACCGGTTATGGTGGGTTGTTTAGAATTTTCCTACTAAAACAGTCCAAATATGACTGTTTCTTGGTTGAATGCAACTGCTATGGCGTGTCAGCAAGTTATATTTATAACACCAAAATTGTTAAACGCTATGCATTGATTTTCAAGGATATTATTTATTTTCTTATTTATTTGTATTTAAGCTCGTGTGAGAACCAAGCTGACCCTGTGTTAAAATTATCGGCGGCGTTTTCAGTTTCATATTGCAAAGGCGGCGGCTGGATTATATATTCTATATATTTGTATAAAAGTAATAATTAAAGAAGTCACAAAATACGAAAAATTATATAAAAGAAACCTATACCATCACTTACTTTATTAATATTAAATAGATTTCTATATTTTGTAAGACCGTGTAATTTGAAGAGGTAGAGTTTATGGCGGCGAGACTTTAAACCAAACCTTATCAACTTTGTATTCTGTCAAAGTGAAATCTAGATAGAAACAGCTGTTTCCCCTCGCGGAAGGTCTTTGAATGTTGCCATATATTTTGAAAACAATCCTTGAAGAATACACACAACCTTCAACTAGAATGAACTATCAATCGTTGTATTTAAAAAGCAGCGACACGGTATTATATAGAATGTCTATTTAACGTCGTTACCATTAGTAAATATATGTGCCAATTCTATTGGAAGCTCAAAAAGGCAAACAACAGATGGGGTTTCAGTAAAAGTCAGATTAATGCGTCTTGAAAACTACTTATTAAAAGGACAACTATTAATAGGACTAAATGAAAAGATTTTACGAACGATTTTTCGAATCTACTTAAATTGGTCTACAGCTGTAAACGATAATATAATGAGCAACTCTGTCTGCAATTTGGGCGATTAAAATGAAACACATTGTTTGACGTACTCTATTTCACTAACATTCTCTTTATTACAGTTGAGAGTGCGCCATCTCTGAATACAGCTGTTTGTGTAAGCTTTTTATATTAGTAAATAAACCTTATATTTAAAAAATCAAGTTTTTCTTCGTATCCGTACAAAAATGATTTGTTCAAATTCACCCTCTTTCACTAACATAATTTAATGAGCAAGCCTGCAAGTTTGGCTATTAAAATGAGATAAATTGTTTGACGCGCCCTCTTTTACTAACATTCTCTTTATTACAGTTGAGAGTGCGCCCTCTTAGCATACAGCTGTTTGCGTTTGGCATTTTTTTATTAGTAAATAAACCTGATATTTAAAAAATCAAGTTTTTCGTGTTCCTTCGTTTAACAATTTTAAATATTATTTCCGTATAAAAAATGATTGGGCCAAATTCAACAAAGGACAAATTGCTAAAACTAATGGCAGAGAAAAGGGATTTGGAAATTCAAATCGATGCATATGGAAGTATACTATCAGAGGTCAGTACAATGATATTGCATATTTTGTTAATATAACCAGCGCTCTCTGTTGAATATGTTAATTTATGAAAACTACTTGAATACTTGAGAACAAATATTATAATTTTATACGCATGGGAACCCATTTACTTATGAGGGCACTTGATCGCTTATCCCTGCTTCTTTCTTTGAGCTTTCTATTTTTTATCCCTAAATTCCACATATGACTGGCGACTACACACTAGCAGGCCGCTATTTCTTTGGGATCAGACCACCTCCCCATAATTCTCACCATCGACCGACTTCATAATCTCTGAACACCGTACGTTTATCAATCAGAAGAAGGTCGATTGGGTCGGTATCAAGGAGTACACCAACGCCGCTTCAGTAAACTGATACCCCCTTCGAATGTCTAGATGCCGAGAGGAAATTCAGGAGACTTGCTCGCTTTATATTAGCCGGTCGACTACCCCAAGTGCGGCCCAATTTCCCGGCGCAGGCAGTGGTACTCGAAGATGAACGTGATGGGATTCGTTGCACGGAACCCCACTTAAATAAGGTAAACAGGGTAGTCAATAAACGTAAGCGGATTTTGTGGCAGGAACACTTGGAGAAATGTAACTTAGACAGGTTTAGGCAAGGTGTGGTCACTGTTATGTCACTTGAAACTCGGTAGACGGGATAGCAGGACTTCAGTCACTTTTGGCGACGTAACTGTGACTGATTCAAAGAGATGTGCCAGGTTGTTTAATCGTCAATTTACTGAGTATCCCGAGAGTGCAAAGGCTAGAGGATAGCCATTCGTCATATTCGTGGTCTCTGAGCCGATGTACAGCCGATTTGAAACAAATCGAATGTAATCCGTGGCACCAAGTCATCCAAAGCGTCTGTACACTGATGCTGAAGAATGTGGATTTACCTGGAGTTGAGTACCTTACTACTGTCCTCAACCTGTTTTTGAACACTCTTGTAGTACCCGATGTCTGGAAAATGGGCAGAGTGATCCCGCTACTGAAGCCTGGAAAGACGCTTGAGGCATTACTTCTCCCGAGCCTCGTAGAAGAATTTCCCTTCGCCGAACATCAACATGGATTTCAAAGACTGAATATCACAACAACTGCTTTGCATGCCATCTCCGTTCACATTTTCCGTGGCTTCAATCAGCTCAGGCCATGTGATAGGACGGTTTTCGTGGCACTGGACCTATCGAAGCCATTCGCACGGTCAGCCATACCAAACTATTTGAGGGCATAGCCAACACGTCCATCCAGCCAGAAACGCTGGGACGCAAATTATCTGTGCGCTCGCCAGCCATTTGTGGAATTTAGGGATAAGAAGTCGAAATTAGGGATAAGAAATCGATAAGAAGTTGCGGAATTCAGGGATAAAGCACCGTAGAATGAAACAGCAAGTTTCCCAAGGTGGGGTGACATATCCGGCTTTTTTTAACCTCTACCTATCCTCCATTTCACCTCTTCTAGACGGCATAGAGATCGTTTCATATGCGGACGATTGTACGATCATGGCATTAGGCCCCCAATCCACTGTTGGCATCTGCAATAGGTTGAACGTCTGCCTCAACGAACTTGCCTCATATTTCACTGCAAGAAATCTGAAGATATCTGTCATCAAATCTTAACTACAAATACGCGTGAGGTGAATACCGAGCTGACTGTGATGGTCGATGGAGAAATAATTCCGACCATCAAGTGTCCCAAAATACTTAGCGTCACATTTGACAGCTCGTGCACATTCTCCCCACATGTCACAAGGTCCACAAGTCACTTGCCGGCAGCATTTGGGGTACAGACAAAGAAACCTTGTTGACCACGTACAAAGCAATTGGCCGGTCTGTGGTAAATTATGCAGCGCCAGTGTGGAATAATATTCAGATCTGTCAGAATGCCGCCCTTCGAACTGCGACGGCTGTCTCCGAAGTTCTCATGTGGGCCACCTCCATCAGGAGACAAAGATCCCACCAGTGCGAAGACATAACTACGTGCTGTCTAAGCAATTCCTTTTGGGCTGTTATCGCAGAGACCATTCAAATCATCATCTTGTCGCTGTTGAGATGTACATGATCTAGAGCGTGAGGTTTAGCGCTGCAAGAGAGAACCCCTAGATCAAGCGACATATCAATCGGTTCGAAACACCACTCATGTAGATACGTTAACACATGCGGTGAAATGTACCGCCTCCCATTGCACCTGAAGAAATTGACCTCCCCCGGCAAACGAGAATGATTCTGGCTCTATTACGATCCCGCAGATGCAGGCGTCGCAACAGAGCAAGGTATGATACCGACTTGCAGGATGTATGTCCCGATTGTGACCAGGGACCACTCGACCTTTGGACGCACCATATTTTAGTCGCAGAGTTCCTGGATCTGCATACTCAACAGAATCCATCAAACGAAAGATAAAACACAACAGACTGCTACAACAAAAACAACTACAAACTGGCGAGGATCCGTCATTCCAGGGCCTCAAAAAGGACATCGCCAATACTATTCGAAAGGATAAGTTAAAGTATAGTGAGAGGTGTAATTGAAATTTTCTCGTAAAAGATCAAATATAGGATTTCTCTCAGATAGTTAAGTGCTATGCAAATCAAGTTGCAGCATTATGTTGTTGTTGTTGTTGTAGCCACATTTGCATGTAGAGGTGACGATCCTTGTCAAGCTCTCATAGGTGAGCAAGCTCGTCCCGGTCTTTACGGCCGATCGCCGCGGGAACATGATGGCCATTGGTTTTTTAAAGGCGCCAATAACTCGCCTTATCATATCGAGCATCATGGGCACTCAGTATTTAAGCAAGAGCGGGTGCCACCCGCCTCTCACTGAGACTCTCCACTCGATACCGTTGATTGTCCGCGACTGCAGTTGCAGCTACTCCGTATGGCTGCAACTGCATCCAACAAGTGGACGCGCCCGGTAGCTCCCAGCTAAGCTTCTCGTGATAACGAATAACACCACACAGATTGGAGCTCAAAGTTCCAGCCTGTGTGATGCTCATAATTATACCAGCAGAACTATGACCTATGTGGCTCTCTCACAGAGGGATAAGGTGTTAGGATAATCACTTATTTTTCCCTTTTTTTTCTACAAACAACAGAATGATAATGTTGGAATGCGAGGTCCACTGGTCGATTCCGAAGGTTTTCCTCGCAACGACATTGACATCTATAAAGTTCGTCAGGCCAGACAACAAATAATTTGCTTGCAAAACAATCATAAAGCCCTAATGAAAACGATTGAAACGCTAATGCACCAGCTGCATGCTGAGGCAAGGCAACAACAGTTAACTCAGCAGACATCGGATATGCATCTAAATGATAGATCCAATGGGAGTTCTGAAAATATGGAAGTTTGCGTCAATGGTTTAACACCCGTGAAGGCCATAGTGAAAATTACACATGTAGATGCTGGATCACCTGCAGAAAAAGCGGTAAGGCAAAATCAGTAAATGACTATGTCTATAATGGATTTTAATATATATTAAAAAAAAACTTCAGGGTCTTCGAAGCCAGGATGAAATAGCCGAATTTGGTTCGATAAACTGCAACAACTTTAACAAGGAGCTATCTAGCATTGGCAGCGTCGTAAATCACATGCGCAATCAACGAATTCCATTGAAAGTTTTGCGAAGCAATGAAGTTTTAGATATAATTCTCATTCCACAAAGATGGCCTGGTAACGGCTTATTGGGTTGCAACATCGTTTTGTGCGAATAGATATTTTACTACATGTAATAATTTTTATATTATTTTATTTCTTTTATTGGTATGGGATACACGTTGTTTACAAAATGGATCATTAATAATGCAAAAAAAAACATCTCATTGTGTATCTAAAACTGGAAAAAGAAAACATCATTTGAGTTATATAATAAAATAAATAAATACAAATATTAAAAAAGAATTTTGCGTGTTTCAGGTTGAAATAGGTATTAATCGAAAGCAGCTGGAGCGCTGGCTGAAAGGGCGCCTACCAGATGATTAGAACACTCTTATACTGTGTTTGCTACAGTAGAAATCAAAAAACAAAAGGCCAGCTTCTCAATGCATACAAGATGTTATCGTGGATATGGTGTAAGAGATTTCGTATTTGTTCCTATATCAAATTTTCGGGAACAGAATTTAAATATGCTCGGGGATGGTTGTTAAACGCAGGAGGTCCATTATTTCTAAAGGAAACTTATCTGAAAGATGTTTGGGGTGATGACTTCTCTCCCTCCACACGGCATAGAGATCGTATCATATGTGGACGATTTTACGAATCGCGTCCCCTCTTTGATGACATATGCGTGAGTATAAACCACTACCTTGCTGATTTTGCCACTTATTTAGCTGCCAGAAATATGAAGTTATCCGCCCACAAATCTTCAGCCACTCTGTTCACTCTATCGTCAACGAAGATGAAGAAGAAATTGAACGTGATAGTTGAATGCCTAAGGATTTCCACCACTAAATACCCCAAAATACTTGGTGTCACATTTGACAGCCTTTATAAATCTTCTGCGCACGTCGCTGCGATTTATGGCAAGTTAAGGAGTAGAAACAAGTCCTCAAGTCCTTTCCCGGCAGCAATCTGCTATCGCAGAGACCAAATCAATCACCATCTTGTGGATAGGTATCCAACGCTCAGAGATATCTGTGGTGGGTCTGCCCAGCCAGGCCCAGACGCACCCCATCTTAGTCGCAAATTTCCTGAGTCTTGACACTCAACAGAATCAAGCAGGCGAAAGATAGAACACAACAAACTGCTACAACAACAACAACAACATCAAGGTGATTCAAGAGGTTCACTACAAGAGAGGACCTCTATACAGGCAGCGTTCCAGGCGGTAGTAGAAGCGGTGAACAGCTATTGAATGAAGGCAGACCTTGGGGATCGACCGCCACCCATTGCACTTGAAGAAATTGGCCTCCATCGGCAAACCAGAGTAGAAGAAGTAGGTGTTGATGTAACCTCATTTGTATTTGGAGGCGGCGATCCACTACAAGCTCCATTTGTGAGCAAGCTCGTTCCGGTCCATAGGTCCGATCGCCGCGGGAGCGTTATGGCAAATAGTTATTTAAAGGCGCCTTGTCATTATCGAGTATCATAGGCACTCAGTATTTAAGCAAGAGCAGGTGCCGGCCGTCTTCTCATTTCCTCAAATCGGAAGTGAGAGTTCCGACCCGTGTGTTGCTCATAGTCATCCTGTACCGGGAGAGTAGGAGTAGTTGTTTTATGTGGAAGTAGCGATATTCGTCAAGTTCCTGTAGGTGAGCAAGCCTGCTCCGGTTCAAAGGACCGATCGGCGCTGGAACAGGGTGAACATTGGTTATTTAAAGGCGCCAATAACCCGCCTTTTCATATCGAGCATCATAGACACTTAGCATTTGTGCAAGAGCTGGTGCCTCTCGGCCTCACACTGAGACTCTCCGCTCGATATCGCTGATTGTCCACGACCGCCGTTACAGCTACACCGTATCAAGCATTCTACTATCTACAACCTGTGGACGCGCCCCGTAGCTTGCAGCTATGCTTCTCGTGACCGCAATGAACACCACACAGATCGGACCTTAATGCTCCAGCCTGTGTGGTGCTCAAAGCTATCCCGTGCCGGGTGGAGAGTAGTAGCAGCAGTCAATTGCGTTCCAGCAGATACATCCGCCACAATTCCTATGGAGCTCGAATTGATGCCATATGATACCCCTATGTTGCAACACTTCTTCCCCTCGGGGTTTTCGCATCCTAGAGGATCCACAGATCGTTGGGTTCAAAACTTAGGGGTTTTTGAAAATCGTGGGCGCGTCCAATTAGTTGCGGTTTTGAATGAACCGAAGCTTAGAAGTTTGAATAGGGGTCCGTCTTACAGCATGGGCCGCATTTACATATTAAAGTCTTTTCCGCTGCACAAACAAAATACGTATATAACGGGAAAACTGTATTTTACGAGGTTGTTCGCAAAAAATCTAAATTTTTGCATACCCCCTAATTTTGACCCCAGGAATCCGAATATGAAGTCAGTTTTTGGGGCTCAGGCCGGTGTATCCACCTTGGGACCAAAAACCTCCTTGGGGGGAAGTAGTCTAACCTAGGCAATAAGGGTATCAAATGAAAGGTATTGATTAGTAGAATATGCAAAATTTTGACCCGGGAAGGCCCTATGGGGTCTTGATAATTTTGACCCCTATTTGGAAAATTTATGATGTTGTTATTGTTATTTAAAAAAAAAACTATTTGCCTTCCAAAGTTGGAAGAATTTGCCAGCCATCGGTAGGGTTTGAGATTTTCTCCTCCATATGTCCAACTGTGGGAAATAGACATTAAATAGTATTAAAAATAAAACTCTATTTCCCTACCAAAGTTGGAAAAATTTGCCAGCCTTCGGCAGGGTTTGAAATTTTATCCTCCTCCATACGTCCAACAGTGTGAAATAGCAAAAGTATTTTAAATAAAACTATTTGCCTTCCAAAGTTTTTTTGTAAAAAAGCTCAAATTTTTTTTTTTGAAAATGTTTAATTTTTTGTTTATATGTATTTATTTTAATTAAGAGTCCTTCTAGAGCTTTATTTCTTACATATTCGAAATCTACTCTTTCATACCTTTAATTTGATACCAATATTGCCTAGGATTAAGAGGCTTCCAAATTCTCAAGACCTTCCCGGTCCTTCCCGGGCGCGACCAATAAGTTGCCGTGTTGACTGAACCATAACCTAAAAGCATTGGCCGCACTTACAGTCGCTGCACCAACATATTACCATCTTTTATGTGTATAGTTTTAATAGCGGGAAAAACTTGAAAACTTAGCTCACAAACTTTTTCGCCTTGGTCAGCTGTTTTGTGGCGATGGAGCATCGACACAATGTTATATTTACTAAAATAACAAAATTTGTTTAATATGTTGCAGTAAATCTTACCATTTATGCTTACCATATACAAAATCGAAAAATTGCACTTTACAGTACAAAGTACCGCAACATACTCATTACTGCAAAGCTCAAATTTATTGGTCAGATAAATCTTCATGAGCAAACGTTAAACCACTTTGATATCAGGCATGCGGTAGTTGACAACACTTTTTGCAGGACAATTAGACTTTCTTTATTTGTATTTTCCTTTTCTTTGAACTTTGCCAGTGAGTATTGAGTATCCTCGTTGCCGTCGTCGTCGTCATCGGGCTTATCTGAAAGCGCGTGCAACAAACGTAGAAATTCGCGACAAGCATGAAGAATAAAAAATTGAAAGCATAAAAAATACCTACTTTTGTGAAAGATTGAATATATACAGTGAGAAATTATGAAAATCAAACCCAAAGTTGATGTTACAGCAAAGTGGAAATAGGTGCAAACAACAAATGTATAAAGAGAAAAAATGTAAGAATGCAGAACAAATTAAATGAAATTTTTAATTCTTTGCAAAAAGGAATTTTGTACACGACATAGTGAAAAAAGATATCCTTTCATGGTCTTTACATAATGATTACTACATACACATACACTCACACATTCGTTCTGCAGTACAACATGTACACACACACTGGTATATACATACAATGATTTTTGCTGTTGCTCGGTTTTATGTGCGTGGAGTATTTTCACATTTCCGTTAAAAGTTTCTACAAACTACATAAGTATGCATGTGTGCGTGTGTGTGTGTGTGTGGACTGGGATGTGCGAACATACACTTATATGAACATACATATTTATATGGAGTGAAGTAAAATGGCCAGACAGACAGACAATTTTGAGTAAATTGGTTATTTGTTGAAATAGTTGCTTAATACTACGGCTACCGTGGCGCTTCGACAAATGACGAGCAGACACACTTTGAGACTTGGAATGTATACATACATATGTATGTGGATTGTATGCAAAACACTTCCTTTTCCCTTTGACGAATACGTTTAGTGGCCACTGTCAGTGTCATCATCATTATTACTTTTTTATTCTCTTCTTTCTAAGTTGGTTGTTGTTGCGAAAAAATGTCATCTGAATTAGTGCCTTAATGATAAATATACAGTAATATTTTGTTCTCTTTTTACAATATCCACTCTTCATCATCATATGTTGTTGGTTTATATTTCTCTCTTGCTCTAACTGACACTCTCAATCTTCTAAAAAGTCGACAAAGTATTGAAGCGGCAATTGAAAATAAATTTTATTTTAATTTCTGTTTGAAGAAGAAGAACAAAAAACTAAACCAAAAAATAAACGTTGAACGCTCGTTGGCCTCTCGAGAGAAATTTTACACATCATTTCTGTAGACCCATGCTTTAGACATTCATCACAAATTCCTACATAACTTTCGTCTGTAATTCATTTTCACCCAATTTTCTCTCGAGTTTCCTTTGCCAAATTACTTTAAACGTATTCTATGGGGATGGGGGGAGGAGGGACGATGTGCAACGTCGTTGTCGTTTTGCCAAAAAATTGTTTGCAAGGAAATGACTATTAGTATAACATTTTATTTTGAAATACATATAAATACACCAAGACTGCATTGGACCTTGTTTGTTGTTGAATAACATCACGGCTGCTCCACTCACATACATACATAAATATCCTTTCTTGTTTGTGCAGTAGTGGTCATAGCGCCTGGTGGTCCATTAAAGCGTTTATTTATCCATGCTTTTTTATTGGTTACTGTGCCATTTCTCTGTGCTCATGTCTGTCAGTTCGTTGGTTTGTGATACCATGGCCCAACAGCGGCATTGACATCAATTATTCAGTTATGTTGCTACGTAAAAAAGGCACTAAAACTCCTCACACAATATTATCTCGTCCTGTTTATTGTACTATACGAGTGAGTATTTGTTTTCCTTACTGTGTTGCCATGTAAAGTTGTTGATAATATTTTTAAGTGGCATGTAGTATGTGTGCGGAGCTGTGGCCCAAATTAAATTTAAATGTTTGCACAAATTCATTCACCTTTTCAAACGCAAAGAATTTTGGTAATCAGAAAAAAATTTAAATTCCCCAGGCAGAAAACATTTTTCACAAGTCTTCCAGTATCTTCTTGAAGACTTGGTAATACATTTATTGTTCATTATAAACATAAACATCTACTATTAAATTATTATCCCAGAATACAAAAAATTAAAAACAGACGACCATAATTAAATTCGAACTCTTCGCAGAGAAATTTTCTCTGGCTGAAGGTCTTTTATGAAACACAGTATTTTCACGTTCTAAAGTGCTGTCACTCAGCGGTACGATGCAAACTGTACACTGTTCTATGTGTCCCGTAATGAAACCGAAAGTCATTCTGACATGCTTTCTTCTTCCCCTCAGTATAAGCGCCTTGTCAGGATCCGGATCTCCTCCCTCGTCCTTCCGACCATATTAAAACTCCACAGTGAAATCTGCGCGTTCATTACCCAAGGACTTAACTCGGTGTTAAAATTGATTCTCATCGTTGAGTGTTTTTTTGGCGGCAATTCTGGCAACCAAATGATGCGGCTTGTTCCAAATTTAAAAAAAGGTTTTGATATCTTCCTACATTCCAAGACTGTCTCGACAATCTTGAATTGTATATCACCACTCACTCTGTGATTGCTTAGATTATGGCCAGACAGCCGGGAATTTACACTGTTTCTGCGTCTTCAATTCCGTTTGTAACACATCAAAATATTGGTCCCACAACGTAGTCGATTTAGCCATGTCCGTCCGTCTGTCGAAAGTATTTCGAAAGAATAAAGCTAGGCGCTTGAAACCAATTTCGGATCTTGACTTCTTGAGCCTCTAGAGAGCACAATTTTTATCCGATTTGGCTGCAATTTTACACAGTGACTTTTCTCTCGAACATACGTGGCAAGTATGGTCAGAATCGGTCTAAAATGTGATATAGCTCCCATTTAAACCGATATTCCGATTGTACTTCTTCAGCTCTAAAAGGTCGCAGTTCTTGTCTGATTTAGCTGAAATTTTGCACAACGGTGTTTCCCACCGTTCGATCTTTCCATCGGGCTCTTGGTCGTCCCAAGTTGCGTGAACCACCGTGATCGCTTTCAAAAGAGTTCTTTGCTGGGACTTCTTCGCCCATTCTGACAACATTACCTAGCCAACTCAACCGCTGTGTTTTGATGCTATCGTCGTCATACAACTCGTGGTTCATACGACGCCTTTATTCTCCGTCAATGCAAACTGCTCCATAAATTTTACAAAGAATTTTCCTCTCAAACTCTCCTAGCACAGCCTCGTCTGCATTCACAAGCACCCATGCCTCGGAGCCATACAACAGCACGAGTAGTATCAGTATTTTCGCCTGTCGATAGGTGGCTTTGCTCCTCAGTTGCTTGCTCAATCCAAAGTAACATTTGTTAGCCAGTATTATACTCCGTATTATTTCAAAACATTTGTTTCGGTTACGGCGGTTCCGAGGTAGATACAGTTGCTGACTATCTCAAAGTTGTAGTTCCCAACTTTTTCCATTTTCTTTATCTGATCGGGCTGATCGGCTTATACAGGGCTTTTTGGGAATTGATATCATCCACTTTGTCTTATCCCCATTTACTGCTAAAACCATTTTCGTTGATTCCCTTTCAATACTTTCAAAGGCTATTATTGCTTCTTCCGGTGACCGACCCATAATATCGATGTCGTTGGCATAGACGAGAAGCATATGTTCTCTTGTGAGTAGTGTGCCATGCCTTTTCGCACTTGCATCTCGTATGATTTTCTCCAGTAGGATATTAAAGAGATCACACGATAGACTGTCTCCCTGTCTCAAACCTCGTTTGGTATTGAGGTTCTTTCCTATTTTAATTGAAGTGTGTGTATCAGCAAGTGTCGTCCTGCATAGTCGTATCAGTTTTACCAAACTCAGACATGGAGAAGGCAGCTTTGTAGTCAAAAAAAAGATGGTATCTGTTGATTTTTTCTTCTCGGGTTGGGTATTTCGTTGACTTTAGACTTTAATCTTTCACACAGTACGCTCGATGGAGAGGTGACTTATTCCTCTGTAGTTGGCACATGCCGTACAAGGCATAGTATGGTGGGGTACAAATCATCGGGTATATGTTCTTCTAGCCAGATTGCGGAGACGAGCTGTAGCGTGTCGCCTCCGGTCTTAAACAGTTCTGCCGGCAACCCATCGGCTCCTGCTACCTTATTGTGTTTTAGCCAGTTTACTGCTTCGTGGACCTCGTTTTGACTATATGGTACACTTTCTATACCATCATCAGGGATTGGTTCTGTGGTATACTCATAGCTACCATCATCGGATGGTGGCAACTGGGAAAGGTGTTCTTTCCATATCTTCAGTACGCTATATGTATCAGTTACCATATTACCTTCTTTGTCTCTGCAAGAGGATGTGTCTGTACCAAAGTCATCGGTTTAATGTTTAATTCTTTGATAGGATTTTCGGTTTTCATTCTGGCTTCTGAACATCTCGATTCGCTCACACTCACGTCTTTCCATTTCCCTCTTCTGCCTGTGGAAGAGACGTTTCTTCTCTCTTCTTTTCTTCCGATACCTCTCCTTCTCTAGCTCTACCTCTCCTTGCTACTGACTGTAATGTTGCCCGGTATGCCGCATTCTTGCCTTTAGCAGCTTTTTGACACTCCTGCTCATACCATCATGAGTTCCTTGGGGGAGGCTTTTGGTACCCATGTACAAATGTAGCGGCTCTTTCTGTGGAGTGGGCAATGGTTTGCCTTGCTGTGCTATACTATCGGGACAGGGAATGCGCAGCCGAGTAGAGTATGCCGTTTCTCGCCACACTAAGATGAATGCGAACTCTCGGGGCATGGCATGCTTCATGCATACGTCCCTTCTACATAGTGTCAGGCATCTTTGAGCTTTGTCAGTCCGCTACTGAATGTGGCATTTCTTGTTCAAATCATTTTAATATTTGACGCTGTCCTATATGAAAATCCTTCTATTCAGCAAACGAGGTGGTTCGGTTTGGTTTCATTCAGATTTCAGGCTTCTCCGGGCTTGTGTTCAGACTTCTGGATCTTATCCAGTCGTATGCCATCTCCAAGACCCCACCAGCCTTTCCGAAAAGCTGATCTTTGTTGGAATCCTTCTTTAGCAAGGATTCTTAGTAGACTATTTTGGTTTACCTCCATAGAAATGCGATAAAATGGCTCACTACGCCACTCCGTTCCTTATTCTACTGCCATGGGACCTGTATTTATTTCTCTCTCTCTCTCTCTCTCTCTTGCCTCAAATCATTCTGGAAAGAGCTCAGCAATTAGTTTCGTCATTTTGTATGGGAACATTGTAAAGCTTGTACTTAATGCGGAGCTTTACCCCCATATGAGACTCCAGGAACTCACACATGAACGAGGTCGCACTGAGCACGTGCCTTGCATCCAATGTTATTTCACATACGCTGACTCCATAGGCTCATGCTAACCTTCAACGCGTTATTTTCACCTTTGCTGACTTTCCCAATGCCGAACCGATCTTATAGATCGGAGGGTGAAAAAAAGTTATTTTGAAAATTATTTGTTAATCGTGATCTCCTAGGTTATGGATAGCGATGTAACTTCAATATTTTAAAGGTATTATAATTCTTGTCCTAGTTTTCGACAGTACGCGTTTCACATAATTCATTTAGAAGATGTGGATATCGATTATTTTATAGTCTGTCTTCAGACAGAAAGAAGTTCAGAATTCCCTTTAGTTCATGGAGAATTCGCCAAACGATTTCTTATCTGTGTTGTTGAACCGATATTCCATTGTGCTGATTTGGCATCATGTACCCAGTCTCTTAGCCGGAATCTGACTATCTGGGATTTCTAGAATCAACAGTCTTGTGCCTCCTAACTCTTGTCGGTAATTATTTCTCTTTTGGTGACATTTTGGTAACACATGTATGTTCGTCCTGCATAGAATCGAGTAGACGTGCTTTCCAGTATGGCGAATATAAACCAACCTAATCTAAAATGCGCTATGTTCTGGTATGGAGAAACAATGTGGGGTTTCTGGAAACAAGTGGGCTATATAAATCTGTGCGAAATAACTGTGCTTCTTCTCTGGTCTCATAAATATTTATACTACATAATGCAAACTTAAGAAGGAATACGGCTTTAAAATAGTCCTAGGAAAAGCTTCACAGTGTTCAAAGGGGAACGAAGATTTTTTTTAAAGCAATTATTGTTCTAATGAGGAACTCGTGGTAAATTTTAACAAATATAAAAGAAAGTTACCTCAGGGGAGGGGTGGTGGGCGTTCACTGTAAATATGAGGAAGAATCAAAATTAGCCAGAACTTTGCCAAGTTGAAAGCATTAAACTTGTATGTTGGATATATTTTTTTTTATTTTTTTATTGAATATTGTATTCATTGATATAATATTGTATTCATGCCCTTATTTGTGGAACCAAGTGCTGCAACATAAGGATTATTGGGATTACATCTTACATACATTTGCCAAACCTGATGCGAGATGTATTTTAAAACCTAATCCTTCCGAGAATGCTATTTACAGACATAAGCTTTTATGTATTTCATTTGTAAATGTGATGCATAACAGGATAAAATGAGGGATTCACTTTTCGCAGTTTCGTGTTAGCCACATTATGAATGTGTTTAACATGTGCATATCGTTTGAATTTTGGTAATGTGAGAAATGCAATATAAACTATTTCTATATTTATAGAACACAAAATTGTATGGGGAAATACAACTGAATAGGAATGTGCAAAAACGAATTATTTAATGTCTAGCATTTGAAGCGATCAATACAACTTTCAACAGATGCACGGAATCATGTGTACCACGGAAGTCGTGTAATTGTCGCAGAAAAAAAGTCTGTCGCTAACACAACAACACATGCATTGGGAAAAGTACTGCTAACAGGGTTGTCAAGAGTGGTTAATATGGTAATTGTATCCTAGAGGAGTTTTCGCAATTAATACGATTCAAATACAACATACCAACGCACTTGAAGCCATCACACCTAATATGGTTGAAAAGTCTTTTAATCATAGACGAAATGCGTCCCATAGTGGTTGGAGTGTGTTGCTATCTCTGGCTTTCCTTTTCCATTTGTAAAGAAAACCTCCGATCATTGAGCTCGTCTCGAAAGAAGAAAAAGAAATAGAATTAATGGTAAAACTTTTTGAGAGGTAAGTGATATCTCTCAGTCTACCCACCAATTATATCAAAATCAAATTCAAACTGCTAATATACATTTCGCATATCAATAAGTGACTGACAATTGAAGTTAAGTTTAAAGGAACAAAAAGCCGCCTCTTCTGAAAATTTTGTTTTTTGGTCTAATGGAAGCTGAACGCTTATTTGGAAATTGTCTGCAATAGTCAATGATATGTATATGCATTCTAGAGCGCATACTACTGGCTACACATCAAATGGCTCAGATAAGATTTAACAACATCGATTGGCTTGGGATTCCTTAAATCCATAGTCTTACCTTTGCCGGCTCTTGTGGCAAGGTTTTCCTCTTCTTGGTGCCTGTCTTAATTTTTTCAGGACCATATTGACATATCTATTTCTGATCCAGTTTTATGTATATATATACCTTCATCCACCATAGGATGAGGGTATACTAATCTAGTCATTCCGTTTGTAAGAACTCAAAATATATATCTAAGTTCCCATAAAATAATAACATACTTACTAAAAGATGCATAACAGCAGGTTTGGGATCTGTGGATCTAAAAAGATGGCTCCGCAGAAGAACACCTCAAGGTGTACTGTCTCCCATACTTTGGAATATAGTCATTAACAATATATTATTGTCTCTGGAAGGAAAAGGTGTAAAAGTGATCGCGTATGCTGATGACGCTGCAATTGAGGTTAGGAGAAAGATTTCTAGCACTCTAAGAGATAGATATACTTCAGGAAGGTCTACATGACGCAGCAAAGTTGGCTATCGCAAGTGGTCTAGGTATAAATCCGTGCAAGACAGAAGTAGTTCTTTTCAGCAGGAGATACAAGTTGCCTACTGTGGAACCTGTCTCCTTGGGAGAAGAGAATGTTCCATTTACAGAAAGCGCAAAATACCCCTGGGTGTTTTGCTAGACAGGAAATTGAACTTTACATCCAATAGCAACTCTTGCGCGATACACCTGCAAAAAAGCCATTGGCAAGAGTATGGGGTTTAGACCGCGTTTCATGGATTGGGTATATACTGCAATTGTCAGACCTATAATTCTATGTGGTGTTGTTGTCTCGTCGACGTCGCTTCAAATGTCCACCTACTGCTCAATATTTAACCGGATCCAAAGGATGGCTTGTTTTTGCATCCCAGCCGCACTGAGGACGACAACAGCTGAATTTAATGCTACATCTTATACCTCTGGACATTGTGGCTAGACAAATTGCAGCGACCACTGTCTTGAGGTTGAGGAAGCTTTCTCATTGGTCATATAGTATCTACGGACACTATGTTATCCTTGATACAATATCCGATATTCCAGGCAGTGTGGATTACACCCTACCTAAGCCGCTTTTTGATACAAAAGTACTGTACCACTATACCTGATAGAACTGATTAGAATTACGATATACCTGGTAACAGAAGAAGACTTCTATACGTATGGTTCCAAACTAAACGACCAGGTGGGCTTTGTGATGTACTCTAAAGATTTAGAATTGGTCATAGCGAAAAGGTTACCCGAACACTGTAGTGTGTATCAAGCAGATATATTCTTGCAATTAAGGAAGTGGTGCAATGGCTAAGATATAATGTCACAACGACGATTGGCATACATATTTTCTCAGACACCCAGGTAGCCATTAAATCCCTTGGGAATCTGAACACAAAAACCACAAAGAGATGGCTAACCAGTTCAAAATGCACGTGTTCTGGGTGCCGGGCTACAGAGATATCCAAGTGAATTGTAAAGCGGACGAGCTTGCGCTACACCTTCCAGGGATACTCGAATCTGTGGGTATGCCTATAGCGACATTTAAGCTAAGTTTTCATGACCAGGCCCGAAGGACAACGAATGATAGGTGGTCACAGATTGGGGCTGTGAGTATTCCAAAACTATGAGGCCTACTCTAGATTTGAGGTCTCAGGAATTGTGTCCGTCATGACAGGTCACTGTCTAATCGGGAAACATGCTGACAGACTGAAGGTTGCCAGCCAGGACTTTTGCAAAAGCTGGTAGGACATCGAAGAAGAAGAGACTATAGAACACCTTCTCACTAGCAGTCAGAAAGAGTTCCAATTTCTTTCTCATTTCTCATTTCTTTGAGAACCTGTCTGATTTAGCGGATGTGAACATTCGTAAGTTATTGGGCTTTTTAAAGCGATCTGGATGGTTCAACGGTAGGAATTAGAAGGCATCTTCCTTCTTCTGTTCCTGTGGTATCACAATGGAGGAAAATGTCAAATTGAGTCTGATGGCAGACTGCCACTTAAACCTTACCTAATTCGAAATATAAAGTATATATATTCTTGATCGTCTCGACATTCTGAGTCGATCTAGCTATGTCCGTCCGTCTGTCGAAATCACGATAGCGGTCAAACGCGTAGAGCTAGTCGCTTGAAATTTTGCATAGATACTTTATATTGATGTAGGTCATTGGGGATTGCAAATGGGCCATATCGGTTCAGATTTGGATATAGCTCCCATAAGAATCAATCTCCCGATTTGACTTCTTGAGCTCCTGAAAGTCGCAATTTTTGTCTGATTTTGTCTGAAATTTTGCACATAGTGTTCTGTTATGACTTCCAACAACTGTGCCAATTACGGTCCAAATCGGTCAATAACGTTATATAGCTCCCATAAACTGATCTAACGATTTGATTTCTTGAGATTTGGCTGAAATCTTGCACATTGTGTACTGTTATATCTACCAACAAATGTGAGTCAAGTACGGTCAAAATCGGTCTATAACCTGTAAAAACTCCCATATTAAACCGATTTCCCGATTGGACTTTTTGGAAGCTTCAATTTTTGTCCGATTTGGCTGAAATTTTACACATAGTATTCTGTTATGACTCCCAACAACTATGATAAGTGCGGTCCAAATCGGTCAAGTTCTTGATATAGATCGCATATAAACCGATCTCTCGATCTGAATTCTTCAGCCCTCACAAGATTTTTTTTCCGATTTGGCTGAAATTTTGCATATAGTGTTCTGCTACGGTTAAATTCGGTCTAAAACCAGATATAGTTCCCATATTTTAACATAATCCATGGTGGTGGGTTACTAAGATTCGGCCCGGCCGAACTGTAAATCGGGAACGCGTCGTCTAGAAAGGCTTCGGACTAGCCAAGTTCACCGAAGGCAGTCCTCTGATCTTTACGGCCATATCTACTGCTCTTTCATTGCCTCTGCTCCGCAATGACCCGGCCAAACAATGCGGATCGAGCCGTGAGTAGGCGTTTATATAAGTGCCTTCCAACGAACATTAGGGGTATATTTAAGACAGGGCTATGAAATTTAAACCAGACACTAATATTTTTAAGATCCTTGGTACTGAAAATGAAGTTTATCCAGCTACCTATATCTTTTTTACAAAATAAGATTACTCACTGTCACATATTAATAAATTCTTTATTGCTCTCTTTCTTATAGGTAATGGGGAAAAAAGGAAATTGTATAAAGTGACAACTACATAACTAATTAAACGATAATGCATTAAGTGTAAATATTCCAAGTGTTTTTAAATAGAAATTTTTGAAAATTTAAATTTCAAAAGATAATTAATTCAAGCCTCGCCATGCGGTTACACCCGTGTCAAGGTTTGTGCCAAAGCAAAATGAAAGAATCTTCCATTGTAACCCTAAATCCAATGTCATTGCATCTTCCTGAGATATCAATTAAATAAGCACAACAACTGAGAACTCCGCAAAACAAAAAAAAAAATCATCAGAAATTTAAACAAATAATTCCTTATGCGGTGGAAAATAATGCCAATAAACACATTTTCCTTCCAAAATCCTAAAATTGTGCCAAATTTAACCATCAAAAAAGTATAATTCCCAAATTGTGCCATCAATTTCAAATTCGCAATAAAAAGAGAAAAGAGTAGTAAAAAAAATCCGTTGTATTGTAACAACTATGAATTAAATTTTTTGCAAGTGTTGTGATACAACCAAGAACGGAAACGGAAAAAGTGATACAATAGCAACCATATTAGAAGCCGAACATACGAACACATGCCGCCGCCTCTGCAATATGCCCAACAAATTGTGTCTATAGCAAAAAAGAAATCAAAAAATAGAAAAACCGCAAATAAGGCCACAAACTCAATCAAAATAAAATTCCGGTAAAAACCGTAAGAAAATTGAAGTTATGCAACATAATATTTGTCGTTTTTGCTATGCCGCCGCAGCATTGTGTTTGAAGCAACAACAACCAAAGACGACCACAGCAACCGCATCCCCGGCAGCCACATCAATAGCCAATACAAAGACGACGACCAACCAAATTAAACCACATCCAAATCATAATCCAAATTCAAATCGAAATCTCGGCAACAGCCTAACGTCAATAACAACAACAACGACAACAACAGTTGCTGCTAACAAAGTGTTCGTCGCATTGGCCGCCGCATACCACAGACAAATGAAAAATCTTCTTCTAAATGAAGAATGAAGAAACAAAATGTTCGCACGATATCCCTGATCGTGTGCACATTCACTTATCTACTCGTGGGAGCCGCTGTATTTGATGCCCTTGAATCGGAAACGGAAACTCTACGTTGTGAAGCTCTTCAAGGTAAGCATCAGCATCAACATTTCAAAATTCGAAATTTATGTAAATTAAGTTCGCGCAAGCAAGCCATTATTGTTATTATTAGCAGTAGTAGCAGTACAGGCATAATTTATCCTTGACGATTTCAATATTCCATTTGAAACCACCACAACACCTGCCGCCTTTTCACCACCAAGCCCTTTTCTTATCTACTTTTGCTCTCTCTCACACACACACACACACATGCACACGTTTTCCCAGCCATATACTTTTATACATATGTGTGTGTTAATGACGAAAAAACGTACAGGGAAATGAATTAATTGATAAAATCAATACAATTTGGCAAAAACTATAAAACAAAAATGGGGTCAGTTATGTTAACCAATAGTAGATTCACACCCAAAATCATACTAAAATGTGTGCGAATATTCCCTGCAAACATTTTTTATCGTGGATATCACTGAACCGCCTCACAAGATAGTTAAAAACAATTGGTTTTTGGTTCGTACTTTTTAGGAGAAAACCATGCCACCTTGTAATATATATCCCCACGACAGTCTTAATGGAGACTAGTTTGTGCGAGGCCATAGTGACAATCTGCTTCAGACTCACTTATTTTAGTTCATTTGTAATACCTGAGGAACAAGAGAAGGAATATGCTTTCTAGTGCTTTCCGTTGAACAAGTTCATAGTAGTCTTCAAATAAATGGGAACCTGGAATGGAACTCCTTCTGCTTGTCAGCAAAGGTCTGACAACTGTGTTCAAAGAGCTTAAAGATGTTACTTAGGAACATCCTCCTATGCGACGTCTTTTAAATAGAGCTGACTAACTATCGATAATCGCAAGATTCGATATTTTTAAAATAAATATGGTTAGTATCGATACTATCATTTAAAGTTCGAACCAAATTTTGGATATCAGACATTTCTGTACAAATTCTGAATTCTTTCGACAAGACCGACAGTTTTGAAAGAGTTCTGAATATCTTGTCATAGGATTTTTTTTTGTTCCGACAGTTTTGATGGAATTTGGAACGAATTCTGAACTCTGTGTCGGATTATTTTTTCAGACACAAAGCCTGCTTTTTTTGGAGCATATTTTTTTACCGGTAAAAATTTTTCCCGACAGTTCGGAAGGAATTCTGAACTATGTCTGAACTCGTTGTCGATTTCTCTTTTTGTGCTTGCTTGTTGCATATTTTTGTTCGTGAACCATTGGATGTCTATGACTTTGAGTGCCTGGGTTCGATTCCTTTTTTTTTTCAATCAACCAACACGCAGGGGATGTCGCCTCTATATGCAGTACAGTGCGTTGGAGAGGATAGTAAAGGATAGGAGGGGGAAAGAGGGAGTTGTGTTAATTGACACTTGCTTTGAATTTCTGGATGTCGTAAGTAGCGGGAAAAACATCCGCCGAAAGTCGATTCCACATACGAATCGTCCTTGCGAAAAAAGAATTCTCTCGGTAGGGCATGGTCCGATCAGCTGGCCACTCGGTTAAAAACCTGTGTGCGCTTCTAGAAAATCTTGTATTTCTGACAAACAACCTCAAGCCAGGAATCAGAAGACTGATTTTCGAAGAACACACACCTTGGAAGCATCGATAGAACAGCGCCACACAAGCCACATTTCGGCTATGTGCAAGGGAAACAATAGAGTTGGATACCCTACCATCTCCAATTAACACCAACGCCCGCCTCAGGTGATTTTCGAGCTCCGGCCCATATATGCGAGTTATATTCCATCTTCGGCCTGTTGTACGTAGTATAGATATTAAGAAGATCAACGGGAGTGAAATATTTCTTACACCGCTTTAAAAAGCCCAACCTCAAGTCAGGAATCAGAAGACTGATTTTCGAAGAACACACACCCTGGAAGCATCGATAGAACAGCGCCACACAAGCCACATTTCAGCTATGTTCAAGGGAAACAATAGAGTTGGATACCCTACCATCTCCAATTAACACCAACGCCCGCCTCAGGTGATTTTCGAGCTCCGGCCCATATATGCGAGTTATATTCCATCTTCGGCCTGTTGTACGTAGTATAGATATTAAGAAGATCAACGGGAGTGAAATATTTCTTACACCGCTTTAAAAAGCCCAAGCACTTGAATGTTTCTTTCGACACTTCCAATACTTGTTTTGACTAACGCACATCACATTGAATTAATGATGCCCAGAACATCAAGAGCCTCTGACTTCTTGATATCTACACCGTCGATAGATATTGACGAAAACATCAAAAAATTTTTTCAATCGTGGTTATTCTATGCTGTTAGCATTTGTTAACGAACCAACATTCCACTTTGGAACAGGGGCAAACTTCTCACATATCAATGAGTTCAGTCCGACTCAGGTTTAAGCTCAATGATAAGGGGTCTCCTTTTTATAGCCGAGTCCGAACGGCGTGCCGCAGTGCGACATCTCTTTGGAGAGATGTTTTACATGGCGGAGAAAACCACCGTTGAAAAATTTTTTCTGATGGTCTCGCCAGGATTCGAACCCAGGCGTTCAGCGTCATAGGCGGACATGCTAACCTCTGCGCTACGGTGGCCTCCAAGGAACAATGCCATGTAAAAACTTCTCCCGTTCGGACTCGGCTATAAAAAGGAGCAATTTGAAGCGTCGGAAAAGACATTCGAATACTGTAAGAATTCTTTCAGAATTGGTTAGAATTCGATAAAACAAGTGAGAAAGTACATAAAACAAGTGAGAAAGTACATCAAGCCTTAACGACAACTCGAATTTCCCATAATTTTGGTTAAGAATTCTGCCAGAAACATCGGCAGAAACATCAAATTTCCCTCCAACATTTCGTTCCGAAGTCGCGTCAACCACTCCATACAATTTTCGTTAAGAATTCAGGCAACTTCGGATTCGAATTCGTATAAATTTTCCGACTATCGTTCAGACTTCTGACCGAATTCTGAACGTTTGGTTCACTGGCATGATGCGTGGTCATTGCAATGGTATTGGTGAAAATAAGGGTGTATGCGTCACATGCATACATAACATCAGTACGGCTGAAAAATCAAAATCATTAGATTTTTTCGATAATTTGCGTCTATCAATTACTTTTTACACAGAAATGTGTAATCAATATCAGATCAATACAGATATTGACAGATATTGAAAAATACGTTCTACCCAAAATAAAGTTACAAAAAGAGAACAATTGTCCAGAAAATTAAATAAAATCAAAGAACAAAAAAAAAATTGATTTACTGTTTTTGGAAAAAGTTGTAATCAACACGTACATGCGATGAGTACATCATGATGTGCCGTATAAAATGCCTATTAGTTTTCTACAGAAAACGCTACACATTTTTATCGCTAGTTAACTTGTTTTACAAATTAAAACAAACGAAAGGAACATTGTCAACAGAAATTAAGTAAACAATTGATAGTTTAGCCGGGCTGAATCTTGTATATCCTCCTCCTCCACCACCGCATTCGTTAAATTCTTTTCACAGCTTCATTTATAGGCAAATCGGAGAAGAATTGCGCTTCCTAAAGTCTCAAGAAGCAACAGCGGGAGATCGGTTTATATGGGAGCTATATCTAAACATGGACCAATCCCCGATTATATCGATAAGAAATATCTGTGCAAAATTACAAGCTAATTGCTTTACTTATTTAGACTACCGTATATACCTTAATTTTCACAGACGGATGGAGGGACTTAAAATGGCTTGACGATCAGGAATATATACACTTTATAGGATCACTCAGCGTTAAGCTTAAAACTTGGTAAATATAATAGTTCGTCCAACTTTGTTGAACAATACATTAAAAATTGACCCTAACTCTAAATAACTCTTCCCGTCTCTGTTACTCCTATATTGTAACTCGTCATTATTGTTGGCAATTTTACTTTGTTGTCCCCTAAACTATATTTGACTCGGCCTCTTTCATCAACGGCAGCTCTCTGCCCCCTTTAGGACAAAGGCAATCATTTCCCCCAAGCTAACATTAATACTCGTACGTAAGGAGTTTCTTAAGTTGAATCAGCTTCAAAAGCCGAATGTTAACATTCGCTGATTGGGACAAGTCTGTATATTGAGCTACATTATCTTTAGGGGTTCGCATCCCCCAATTTGTGATCATTTGTAATCCGTTGCCCTTTGGATCATATATTGAAGAACTAGCTTGAATGTAGCTTGAAAAATAACCACCGATTCAGTTCCTCTAAAATGTGTATGGTTCATCCTAGTCTGTCAAATATCGTCTGATATATCCAGAGATTGATTTCCCTGGCCTTGAATTTTCAGCTATTCAGCCATCGTGTTTAGAGATCTGTGATAGACAAGTGCAGTTTATTGCAAGAATTACCTCTTGGTACAGATGCAAATTTCTGAACATGAACATTCCATTAAAGAACAGAGGCAAACTTCTCACATATCAATGAGTCTTGTCCGATTCAAGTTTAAGCTCAATACCTCTTTGGGGAGAAGTTTTTACATGGCAAAGTACCTCACAAACGTCAGCACTAGGAGGGGACAACCACCGCTGTAAAATTTTTCTGATGTTCTCGCCAGGATTCTAACCCAGGCGCTCGGCGTCATAGGTGGACATGCTTACCTCTGCGCTTCGTTGGCCCCCAATTTCCGCTTGGTACTCGTTCACACTACAGTAATCAACTAATCTGTTCTATATGCCCAGTCATAATTCTTTGGAGTATAGCTGCAGCGTTGAGCCAATCATATAGAAATCTGCGTGCTTTCTTTATATTACCAGGGATATTGAAGTTCATATCAGCTCCATCAGACATAGGGGCAAAAATGCAAATTTGTACATGAACATTCCACTAAGGAATTTGGCAAACCTCTCACATATCACTGAGTGCTGTCTGATTCAAATTTTAAACTCAATGATAAGGGACCTCCTTTTTATAGCCATGTTCAAACAGCGTGCCACAGTGCGACACCTCTTTGGGGAGAAGTTTTAACACAGCACAGTACCTCACAAATGTTGCCAGCATTAGAGGGGGAAAACCACCGCTGAAAAATGTTTTTTTGCTAATGGTCTCGGCAGAATATGAACCCGGGCGTGCAGCGTCAAAGGCGGACATGCAAACCTCTGCGCTACGGTGGCCGATAGTATCGATCAATCGAATATCAATCGATATTCAGCCAAAAACTAAAATATCGATAGTGCGATATTTTGTCAGCTCTACTAGGCCCTAGTGTACTAAGGTTATAATTGCCAGTGTCATGTCTGGTCTTAAATAGTTCAGCTGGTAACCCATCAGGTCTTGGTGCCTTATTCTTTAGCATGGTTATTCAGTACTCTCTTCGGGTGTATGTTCAAAGGTACCATCTTCAATCGTATTATCAGATACCAACGATTGCCAAAAATTTTCTATGCACACCTTTCCAAGGAGATTTATTCTTTTGTTGTGCGCACATAACGTTTTGTCCAATTCTTTTGCACTCTTTGAGGTTCAATTCAAGTGTTTGACCCCGGGTCTTAAATAGATCAGTTGGCAACCCATCGTCCCTTGCTGCGTTATAATTTTTTAGCGTGGTTATTGCTATTTTGACCTTATTACGGTAGTCGGCTATACACTCGATACCGCCGTTCGTAATTCGAATTTCAGAGGCATCCTAGCAATCTTAGTAATCAGATACCTAAAATTACAAAAACTTTTGTGTCCATGTTCTACCAAGAGGATTTATTCGTATGTGGTGGATCTAGAAGTTGTAGACATCATGTGATACGTATGAAAACTTTAATATGACAAATGGATTTTGGAATAAATATGTAATTTTTTCGACTAAATCGAGCTTTTATTTCATCGACAATACATGTAGACATATTCCTACAAAAAAAAGTACAATAATATGAGAATACATCCCGATTACAGCGGGCTCTGTTCTTATATGACGTACATCAGACAAGTCTTATGAATACAGAAAGTGACAGCTCATATGACATGTCTGATCGTGAAGTTGGAGCTTAAGTTCTGAATCTGAGGTTCCAATAGTGCGCTTTGCGTTCTTCTTTACAGATTTTAAAGGGTGATTTTTTTGAGGTTAGGATTTTCATGCATTAGTATTTGACAGATCACGTGGGATTTCAGACATGGTGTCAAAGAGAAAGATGCTCAGTATGCTTTGACATTTCATCATGAATAGACTAACTAACGAGCAACGCTTGCAAATCATTGAATTTTATTACCAAAATCAGTGTTCGGTTCGAAATGTGTTCAAATTTTGACAAATTTTGTTTAGCGATGAGGCTCATTTCTGGTTGAATGGCTACGTAAATAAGCAAAATTGCCGCATTTGGAGTGAAGAGCAACCAGAAGCCGTTCAAGAACTGCCCATGCATCCCGAAAAAAGGCACTGTTTGGTGTGGTTTGTACGCTGGTGGAATCATTGGACCGTATTTTTTCAAAGATGCTGTTGGACGCAACGTTACGGTCAATGAACACATTTCGAACCGAACACTGATTTTGGTAATAAAATTCAATGATTTGCAAGCGTTGCTCGTTAGTAAGTCTATTCATGATGAAATGTCAAAGCATACTGAGCATCTTTCTCTTTGACACCATGTCTGAAATCCCACGTGATCTGTCAAATACTAATGCATGAAAATCCTAACCACAAAAAAATCACCCTATATAAGGTTGATGATACGCCTTATCAGCTTGTCGCATAGCGTCTTAAACAGTTCGGAAGGCAAACCATCTGCATCCGCTGCCTTATTATATGAAACTCATTAAGGCATTGGAGACCACCGTAGCGCAGAGGTTTGCATGTCCGTCTACGACGCTGAACGCCTGCCGTGTAAAAACGTCTCCCTAAAGAGGTGTGGCACTGCGGCATGCCGTACGGAGTCATCTATAACTAGGAGGCCCTTATCATTAAGCTTAAAACTTGAACTTGAAACACCACTCATTGATATGTGAGAAGTGTGTCCCTGTTCCTTAAAGGAAGGTTCATGGGCAAATTTGCATTAAAGCTTGGTGGTATAAACTCGATTGAAGGATTTCGTTACGTCAACAATCAAGTACCAATGTTCAGTTTTCATTCTTTGGACATTTTCTGTACCAAGTACTAGGTTTTTATCTTCATTCCTGCAGTTGTCATCAATCTGATAAAATTATCGTACTCCTTTACGGCTCTCCGCTTTAGGGCAGCCTTCGAGACACTTAGCGTCAAATTTGGATATTGGGTTCAAATGTGATTCCCAAATACCTTTTATTTGAATCCTCTACATGAATGAGTGAAAGGCTTTTTAGGGCCTGAATTTCCTCCAGACAATTGACTCAAATTTGTATGACAGTATGACTTTATCCCAGGCGCCCCGTTAGCAGAGTTGGTAGCGATCTGGGATTGCTAATGCATGAGTCGTTGGTTCGATTCCCATCAGAGCCTTGTTCTATCGCACTGTGGTATCACAATGGACTTAACAATTCCATGGCAGCCGATTGTATGTACCGGATTGACCTGATGGATTCCTCCATCGGCAAGGGCTGCCGCCTCAGTGTATAACATACTGCTATAACAACAACAACAATGGACTTAAAATTGTCTGAGTCTGTTAAAGACTGCCACTCTTAACTATCCTAACCTAACCTATGACTCTATCCCAAATACCTTTTATTTTGCCCTGAACGAGATACATCTTTGCTTAGCAATTTTTGTTGCTGTGGTGGCCAAAGTGGATTTAAAGAGCAATGTAAACGGGGTTTTGGGCAGATCTTTTTTTTTTTTTTTTGGGTGGCAATCATGTATTTGGTCCCAAATTTCGATAAACGATTCATAATCTGCTCCCATGTACCTTTCATTTGAATTCCACATTTTCATACAAAATTTAATCTTTGACCAGAGAGATTTTTTTTTTTATTTTTTGGCATTTGCTTGGTGAATTTGGATTGTGGTTTTCAACTGGATATTGTCATACAATATTTTATTTTTTTATTATTATTTTTAAATTAAAATAAAAAAAATACAAATCTCTGCAATATTCTTTTTAGCTGTCGAAAATATGATTATTGACAAATATAATATATCTGAGGAGGATTTTAAGGTAATGGAAACGGTTGTATTAAAATCAGAACCACACAAAGCCGGAAAACAGTGGAAGTTTACAGGTGCATTCTACTATGCGACCACAGTATTGACCACAATTGGTTACGGTCATTCGACCCCAAGCACAATTGGTGGCAAATTATTTACCATGTGTTATGCAATTGTAGGCATACCACTGGGTCTGGTTATGTTTCAAAGCATTGGAGAAAGAGTAAATAGACTGAGCAGGTTGGTATAGATTTCCTCATGTACAACATGTGTTTTTATTATTGTATTTGATATAAATGGTTTGAATAATCTTTGGTTTTTTAGAATTTTTACCACCACTTTTTATTATGACCTTATGTTATGTTTATTATAATCTGTTTGGTTCAACTTAAAGAATCATTAATAACTATATTGGTATCCTAATTATCATATTTTAAGCCGATTTAGTCACATTTGTGTGTCTAGTCACATAGACAATTGACTCCATACTGGTTGTAGTCTAATGATGCATTTGTCCATTATGCACTTTAATCAATGACGTTTAAGTAAACAAAATGTATTCCAAACAAAACAAATATGCTGACCGTGCTACTGACACCCATAGGTGTTAGTTCATTGAACCACTCACTCTTTGTATGTCCAAAGCGTACAATTTTCAAGTGAAGTTGCTTATAGAGTATCATTGACACTTCTGTTCTGAGTCAGGATTTCAGTCAACTGCAGACCAATCATAAAAATATAAGTAGGTCACTGGGAAAACCATAATTCGTTTTAATATAAATTTTATATACCTGTATTATAATATGTAGCATACTCTGTTGTTAGGTTTCTCTTTTAGCAATAGAAACAACTTTGGTTATGACAGTTGCATAGTAGGATGGCTAATTTAAATTAGCAATAAGAATTCAAAATGGAGTGGAGAGCATACAAAGCCCTTAAATATCAACACCATACATAATATTATATGCATGTGCATATCGCATGGAATGGCTAAATTAGTATATCCCCATCCTATGGGGGTATACTGCATGCAAAAGTTGTTGGGGAATGTATATCGATTCCACTGTACGCTGGTATTAAAAATGAAAACATGCCAAAACATCATATAAATTTGTTTACATGATTTGCATACATATGTATGTACATACGTATGTATAATTTTGCCTTAGACCAACTCGTGACATGCTACACCATGACGTATGAGTAACAGACAATTCGCAAATTAATCATACGTCTTAACTTACGTGAGTGACCTCAATTATTCGCTTACTTACTTACGCCTTTGCGTAGGCGTGCAAAATGCCATACACGAACACACATACACACCCTCATGCAAATAAACGCAACTTCATACAAGCACTACTTGTGATGGCAAAAAAAATGACACGCATAATTTCTTTTCACTTAACATAGTCATTTTTCAAACAGGTGGCAATTAATCTCATGCTACTTAATTTACAGTAATGGCAAGTTGTCAACACCAAGTATTGGTGCGAAAGATGGTCTAGCTTAGACATGTGTGGCCTCATGTAGAGTGACAAACATTTTTTCCTTTGTAACAACTCATTTCCATAACATGTTAATTATGTTTGAATGTTTTGACTGGCGCTGCGGTTATATTTTGCAAGGTAACGACGAATGATTAATGAGAACTTTTTTGTACTCAGTACAATAAGCAGGTGGATTTGTACTTATTTTAGCTAATTTTTACTATTATTATAAGTTCACTTTTGTCAAACTACAGAGGATTTAAAGATGACCTTGCCTGTCCACCTGTATTTTGTAATTGCCCTAACTTGCTTAGGTGTCCACTATAAACAGTCCAATGAGGACCATAAAAGAGGGGGGATTTTAACCAGTCTCTTATGTAGACGATAAATATAATCAGGTAAGAAGTATTATTATATAATATAATGGGCCAATCCTTAAGGTCACTACGTAAGCCATTGGAAACTAAAGCTATGCCTGTTCCACAGGACTCACTGAATAAGGTTGCGGAAAGCAATCAAGCCACATAACATTTGTTCAATTTTTGACAGTTTTCGTTATTGAGGATGTCATTTTTGTTTTTATTCGCTTTTGTTTGGTTTTTCCAATTGTGTCAATCTTTTATGTTAAGAGGGCCTTTCCACTTTTTGTTTTTTGCAAATGTGAACCCTGCATGTTTACTACATAGAAAAATATAAAAATCAGTTTCAATCTCGAAATTGATTGATCCAATTAATGTTTTAATTGCAACTGCTTCAATTACGAAAATGATAAACCAATCACCGTTTTTGAAAAAAGAATTGAAAACATTTTCAATTAAAACAAGTAAACGCGTGCTAAGTTCGGCCGAGCCGAATTTTATATACCCTCCACCATGGATCGCATTTGTCGAGTTCTATTTGAGCTATTTCAAGATATGGTCCGATTCGAAGCATAATTGAAGTGAATGTTGGAGCCATAGTAGAAGTCATTGTGTAAAATTTCAGCCAAATCGAATAAGAATTGCGCTTTTTAGGGGCTCAAGAAGTAAAATAGGGAAATCGGCTTATAGAAGACCTGTATCAAGATAAAAACCGATTCGGACAATAATGACACGTATGTATGGTCATGGGAAAAGCCGTTGTACAAAATTTCAGCCAAATCGAATAATAATTGCGCCCTCTAGAGGTTCAAGAAGTCAATATAATAGATCGTTTTATATTGCAGCTATATCAGGTTATGGACCGATTTGATCCATTTTTAGTACAGTTGTTGAAAGTCATAACGAAACACGTCATTCAAAATTTCAGCTTAATCGGATAGGAATTTCGTCCTCTAGAGGCTCAAATAGTCAAGACCCCAGATCGGATTATGTGACAGCTATATAAGGTTATGGACCGATTTCAACCATACTAAGCATATTTGCTGGAAATCATAAAAAAACCTCATTCAAAATTTCAGGCAAATGGGATAAGAATTGCGCCCTCTAGTGGCTCAAGAAATCACGGCAGCTATATCAAAACATAGACCGTTATGGTCCATTTGTAATCTCTACCGATCTGCACTAATAGGAAGTATTTGTGCGGCTAGCTTTACTCCTTCGAAAGTAAGCGTGCTTTCGACAGACGGACGGACGGACGGACATAGCTAGAACGCATGTGTGCTGTCTTTGCCCAAAATTCTTTGATTAACAGCGTGTGCATTAAACAATAATAACAAAAGGTTATCATAAATTAAGCAGCCGTCCTTTTTTAGCAAGCAACAGACTTTTCAGCAGTTAGTCTGCTGATCTGAAATTGCAGAACTACTGCTGTAATAGCAGAACTACTGCTGTTATAGCAGAACTACTGTTATAATAGCAGAACTACTGATGTAATAGCAGCAAACTTAATTGCTAACAATCAGCAGACAGTGTTTGCTAATTTCAGCAGACTTTTTTTCTATGAGTGTGTGCTTATTTGTAATGGGTGTTTCATGAAGATATATTTGTGACCGTGAGGATTGGTACTCCGTTCGTGTTTTCACACGAACAACTGCCAAACTCCAATCAAAACCAGTAAGGAAAGGCAAAAGTCGGGCGGGGCCGACTATATTATACCCTACACCACCGAGAGTACGTACTACTCTCAATATATGAAACCTATGTTGAAATCTATTCAGACTTTTATTTTGCATTCCTATTGAAATTTTGAATAGAACCACAGCCTTAAAAGGCCATATCGGATGGAAGATATATATGGGAGCTAAATCACAATTTGAACCGATTTTAGAGAAATTTTGCACACGTATTGTACGTTACATAAACTAGCTTTTGTAAAGATCGGACAAAAACTGTGGCATCTACAGCCTTAAAAGGCCTTATCGGATGAAAGATATATTTGAAAGCTATATTAAAATCTAGTCCGATTTGAAATTTTGCACACATATGAGGACGTCAAATAAAACACCTCATGCAAAATTTTGTAAAGATCGGACCAAAATAGTGACTACTACAGCTTTAAAAGGCCATATCGGATGAGAGATATATATGGCAGCTATATCTAAATTTGAACCAATTTTGACGAAATTTCGTACACATTTGAGGACGGCAAATAAAACACTTCACGGAAAATTTTGTAAAGATTGTGGTTTTACAGCCTTAAAAGTCCATATCGGATGAAAGATACATATGGGAGCTATATCTAAATTTGAACCGATTTTGACGAAATTTTGCACAAATTTGAGGACGTCAAATAAAACACTTCATGCAAAATTGTGTAAAGATCGGACCAAAATTGTGGCTTCTACAGCCTTAAAAGTCCATATCGGATGAAAGATATATATGGGAGTTATATCTAAATCTGAACCAATTTCGTTCAAAAACAATAGCGTTCGTCCTTGGGCCAAAACAAATCAGCATAAATTCGACCTGTACCTTGATCACAAGAATGGAGAGATAGACGGACATAGCTTAATGGAATCAGAAGGTAATTCTAAGCCGATCAGTATACTTATCGATGGGTCTAGCTCTTTTTCTTTTTAGCGTTGCAAACAAATGCACAAAGTGATAATACCCTGTACCACATTGGAGGTGTAGGGTATAAAAATTAGAATTAAAAAATGAGTGAAAAAATAATAAATAGGACACAAAGAAAGCAGTTATAAATAATTCTTCCCAGTGTAATATGAAGGCAAGATTGTGTTAGTACCAACACTTTCTGTAATTATGTTTAAAAAAAAATAAAGATATTTTGTTTGTTTTCACATCTATTCCGAAAGTATAGCAGAGTACCCCGCTTAATATTATCGTCATTAAATAACAAAGACTTTTCAAACCATGTTCAATTTCCAACCGCATGTAAAAATTTTATTATTTACTAATCACTTCTTTTAATCTTCTTCACATTAGTTTTGTTATACAAGCTGTGAGAAAATCATTGCATTGCAAACGAACTGCCGCCTCTGAAGTAGATTTAATATGCGTTGTTACAACGCTTAGCTCCCTGACGATAGCCGGTGGTGCAGCGGCGTTTTCCAAATTTGAAGGTTGGAGCTATTTCGATTCAGTATATTACTGTTTTATTACTTTAACTACAATAGGTAAGTGATAAGGCTAAAGGCACGGTGGACCTATCCATCCGGCCCCGCCTACCTCTGACTATTATTATTCGCTTTTATCATTTCTTGTTTTTCGTTTCTATTTACCATTGGAATAAACTTTAATTTACACTTGAATTAACTTGGGGTGTGCGTGTCCTTGTCTGTTTGTTTGTTTGTCATTTACAGGTTTTGGAGATATGGTAGCTTTACAAAAAGATAATGCCCTTAATACTAAACCCGAATATGTTATGTTTGCTTTAATATTCATATTATTTGGTTTGGCCATTGTGGCTGCCTCTTTGAATCTTTTAGTCCTTAGATTTGTCACCATGAATACGGAGGACGAACGACGTGACGAGGCCCAAGCAATGCAGGTAATTTAAAAATGTTTACAAAACTTTTCTTGGTTTTTCAAATTGGTTTGTAAATTCCAGAGATTTGTGTAGTTGTACAAGTTTTATTTGCATGATCCTTGGAAAGCTTTTGTCTCTAATGCATGTTGTGTATAATAGTTTTTGTTTTCTGTTGTTGTTCCTTTTGTCATATGCTTCATTATGTTACAGTTTTTCTATTGTTCTATATAAGACAGCTGAGACCAACGTTTTGCCTTTATCTATACCCCCACCACTATTTTGTCATTCCTTTTTGCAACACATCGAAATATGCATTTCTGAATCTATAAAGTATATATACAGTCGAAACCGGATGAGTGAAACACTAACATGAATTTGGTTTCATTTATCCGCAATTTTCAGTTTAGCGTAGTTCGGATAAGTGAAATAAGTTTCCACTTAAGCTATATAATCATAACTGCAAGCGAACACATCAAAACATAAGTAGTACTATGTATGAAATAACTCATTTAAAGTGGGACACAATCATTGGTGATTTGTCAAAATATGTTTATGCGAATTCAGTTTCATGTGCCAACGGAATTTGGAGTGTTTAACGATATTGTCAGTTAGGCGATTTTCACTTAAACGAATTCAATTATCACGGGAACCTTAGTTGATAGCTACCGGGCGCGTCCATAGGTTTCGGATAGTGGAAAGCTCCGTTTTAATGCGGTCGCGGGCAGTCAGCGATTCTCAGTGAAAAGACAGGTGACACTGGCTCTTAATTAAATACTGAGTGCCAATGAGTGTTGTTGGCGCCTTCAAATAAGCAATGGCCAACATCGGTGTCTGTTCCCAGGTAAGGGGCGGCTGGAGACGAGCGTCGGATCTTGGAGCAAGAGGCCGTGACAACGAGGGATAAATGCGCGATCCCAAAAAACCCATGCGGTTGGGGTGCTGGGCCAGTAACCCGCCCACGGAAAACTGTAAGAATAACTATGAGAAACAAAGTAATAGTAGGGGTCCGTTTTTACAATTACTTTGTTTCTCATAGTCATTCTTACAGTTTTCCGTGGGCGGGTTACTGGCCCATCACCCCAACCGCATGGGTTTTTTGGGATCGCGCATGTATCCCTCGTTGTCACGGCCTCTTGCTCCAAGATCCGACGCTCGTCTCCAACGTTGACGACCCACGCAAACGAAAAAATGGCCATGATTTGTGGATCTGCACCTGAAATATCCGTACTCTCTATAGAGAAGGTGCAGTATACGCGCTGGCTGGGAATGGCGTCACTACAACACCAAATGGTGACTAACTATACTATAGCTGCCATAACACGAGGCATGAATTAGGCTGTGGATTTGTGGTTAGTTGGAGACTGAAACACCTTGTCTCCAGCTTTACTTCGGTGTATGAGAGGCTAGCCAAAATCCGCATAAAAGCCAAATTCTTCAACATCAGACTTATTTGTGCCCATGCGTCGATGGAAGACAAGGACGAGCAGACCAAGGATATTTTCTACGAGCGCCTAGAGAGAGAATATGACCGCTGCCCCGCCTATGATATTCAAATCGTTCTGGGAGATTTTAATGAGAAGATAGGGAAGGAAGACATTTTTGGTCCAACAGTCGGAAAGTTTAGCCTCCACGAGATAACGTCCAGTAATGGGTTGTTGCTGATAGATTTCGCCGCGGCAAAATACATGGTAGATAGTAGCACCAGATTTCAACATAAAAATATTCACAAAGCCACATGGCTGTCACCCGATCAAAACACGAGGAACCAAATTGATCACGTTGTGATAGATGGAAGTCATACATCCAACGTGTTAGATTTACGATCGATCCGTGGAGCGAATATAGATTCGGATCATTACCTTGCTGCAGCAAAGGTTTGCACTCGTTTGAACATGGCGAGGAAAGTACGATTTGACACTGCATGGGAGCTGGACATTGAAAAGCTGCAAACACAATAGATGACAGCGGCATACTCCACTCATACTGACATACGGCATACTGACCCAACTGCTTCATGAAAGCACTCCTTCTTTCGATGATATAATGGCACAGTGGCAAACCATTACTCACTTCATGGAAAATGTCGCGAAATCTGTACTGAGGTAGCGGAAGCCTCCCCAAAGAAACCCATGGTACGACCAAAATTGTCGAGATGCTACTATAGCCAAGAATGCGGCATACAGAGCAACCCTATTATCAGTAGCAACGTAGAAATTTGTTCATAAAATAAGAGCTGAACTTTGAATTGTTTGCCGATTATTTCAGATTTCGTGCAGATTTCTTATGGTGGTTTCGATTTTGAAAAAAAAATGTTACACTAAAGTTACACTTATACGGGACAACATTTTGCAATTCTTTTTAATATTTTGCATTATTTTTAATATTTTGTCGCTTTTTCCAAACATTCAACGAATTTTCTCTTCTATAATAATTAGTGAACGCCCTTATTTTGGTGTAGATGCCTATGAAATGAGGCAAACAAAAACTACACCCGGCGGTGGGGTTACATCGGCGACCTGGCTAGTATTTTGATGAAGATGATTTAGTTGGTATGAACATTCACTTGTGGAATCGCAATTGGCCAAAAAGTCCGTAAAATAACCGTTCTTAAAAATTTAAGGAACATCAGATTTACTTCCCTCATATCAAAAAGGGATGTCCAATTCCAAACTTGACAAACTTCGCCAGCTTTTGTGAGTCGCACAAACATTTTGACGTTCTCGACAAATCAACTAATATTGATAGTATTTATTGGGTTGCCCAAAAAGTAATTGCGGATTTTTTAAAAGAAAGTAAATGCATTTTTAATAAAACTTAGAATGAACTTTAATCAAATATACTTTTTTTACACTTTTTTTTAAAGCAAGCTAAAAGTAACAGCTGATAACTGACAGAACTGGCAATTACTTTTTGGGCAACCCAATATATATATGTCGTCAGCATTAGGAGGGCATAACCCCGGTTGAAAATTTTTTCTGATGCCTTTGTCAGGATTCGAACCTAGGCGTTGGCTGCGGCGGCCAGCAACATTTTATCATAACCTCGAAATGTACTCCTTTAGTTTCTATGTATAATTTAAACTTGCCCAAAAATTTAATTTTAGAGAATTATGCAGTAATGTTTCGTTATGTAGCATAGTTGGTTTTAAAATGATGAAAGTTAAACAAATAATTTCCATTCAATCGTTTAGCATGGTAGTGTTTTCGTCTTCCCTTTTGTTTAAACTCAGTGCACCAACACATCTAAAAATCCATAGAAATTTCTTTAAAAGAAAATTTTCTTTCCTTCTAAAACCTAAAGAATTATTAAAAAGACCCATTTGCTTAAACTGCTAAAATTTCTGACAATTTGGGGATTTGAAACAATGCTGTTATAACAAGATCTTAGTTTTAGCTATAAACATGATGCAGGATAATTAGCAACATAAAAAGTAGAAATTCAGAAAAAAAGAAAATACCGCATATTGGAAAAAATTTGTAACGACATAAAACTTTTTTTGTTTCGAATTATTTTTTCTTATTTCGATTTCATGTATAAAACTCTTTATATTTCAAATTCTTTTTAATATTTTCGAATTATTTTTTTATTGACACTTATTTCTAAATTTTCAATTAAATGATATAATTTTCCATTGTTTACTAAGCTACTTCAAAAATAAATTAAAAAAATATATTTTGAGACTTATTCAATATCAGCATAAAACTAACAACATATTAGAAATTGGTCCATTCAGCAGTTCCTTTATGAAATGCAGCTTTTTAGAGCTTAGACGCATGCTGCTTCAACCAGCAACGAATTGAGATATCTTAAAAATTCTTTGTGAATTTTGCAGATAAAAGCGTCTTTAAAAAACTAAAAATTTTTGCTGCCCGAATTTTCTTCCAAAATCTTTTTACCAATTCAAGTCATGCATCAAAATGAAAATCGAACCACTAATGTCTTCATAAATACGAAGCCAATCTCGGCCAAAATTAAAAAAAAAAATAAAAACTAAAAGTCGAAGTCGAAGTCGAGTCGAAGCCAGTGGAGATATTTATGCCTCAAGCGAATTAAATGTACGGATGTTTGAACACTATCCAACAAAAAAAGAATTTTGAAGGTCGTAGCACAAATGAAGATTTGGCAGACTGAACAATATTACGAAATGCCGAGGTGGCCAACTTTGGAAGCCACCTAGGGCCTTTAAGTTGTGCACATGATATAGATAACACCTCAGCTCTAACCATTTCAAATTTCAACGAGTTATGTATCTTTATCAGTTCTCAAATGGTATAAGTCCTCAGTGGTGATCATTAGGTTCATATCGAAAGAGAAATTAACCCATCCTTAGAAAAAATTCTTCGCCCTAATGGGCAAATAACATTAGAAATTGACAAATTTTAACTTGTTTTTTCGATTCTACTCCACTGTGCGTCGGCCACGACCAATTTCATTGTGCCAGTTTTTCACAGTGCTATAGGATGTTGCTTCACGGTCTTCATCAAGGGATGGAGCAGTAAATTTGCAACGGAACGCATGTTGGGATTCTTGGGTTTAGTCGCAGAGAAGTGGGAGGTCTTCCACAGGGAGGAGAAGAAGGAAGGAATTCTTCTTGTTGGTATTGATCAAGTCTCCATGACAAGTTTGGCTAAGATTAAAGGCATGGCGCACTACGGGAGCAGCAAGTGCAAGATTCATATTGCCTTAATTCAAGAGCCATGGACGACTCAGAACAATGTTTCTGGAATGAACCATATAAACTACCAATTATTTTTTTATGCTAATACTGATACTCGGGCGCGGATCTGCGTTATTTGTCATAAAAATTAAAATAATATATTTTCCCCCAGAATTGTCAACGTCGGCTGTAGCAATGGTGAGACAAGGAGACGGTGGAGCATACCTGTCATCACTTTATCTGCCTTTCGACTCTCCGACACCGCCACCCACGTCGAAGCTGCAACGGCTGGTGAGGAAAGCAAAACAGACAGGACACGAGGTACTAATAGGGTGCGATGCGAACTCTCACCACATTTCGTGGGGTAGTACCAACCCTAATAAGCGGGGCCAAGCCCTGGCAGAGTTCTTGAATACTAACGACCTAATAACACTTAATATTGGTAACACCGCTACCTTTGTTAATAGGATTAGGGAGGAGGTATTAGATGTAACGATATGTTCGAAAAATCTAATCGATGAGGTTCAGGATTGGAAGGTCTCCATGGAACACTCTTTCTCTGACCATCGCTACATTAGGTTTAGAATAGCACGGCCAGCGCCAAATCCGCTAAGCTTCCGGAATAAGTTGAAAACCAACTGGACAAAATTCGGAAGGCTACTCAGAAGAAGACTTGGGCAAGAAAATTTAGATTGTCCAAGCATAGAAGACATTGACAAAAATGTCAACAGAATTACGACTGCACTTGTGCGGTCCTTCGAAGATAGTTGTCCTCTCCAGGAAAGGAAATCAGCCCAAAAAAAACCTTGGATGACTGGGGAGATTCGCAATATTGGGAAAGAGGTCCGCAGACTTTTTAACAGAGCACGTCTAAAAAAAAGCGGAAGCTAATTGGGATGTGTATTACACACGGCTCAAGGAATACAATAAGATTACCAGAGCGGCAAAACGTGCCTCCTGGAAGCTTTTCTGCGAACGGGTCGAAAGCGTTTATGACGCCGCCAAGTTAAAAAATTTTCTCTCAAAAACCCATGTCCAATCTGAAACTTTAGTAGACGATATGGGAGTGTCTTTAGTAGACGACATGGGAGTGTCATATGGGTTACCAGCATAAGTGACCTATTACGGATGCCGACTGAGGAGGGATTTGAACCCGTCTGCTACGAAAGACGATGTTATAATACTTCTGAGGGGTAAAGACCCGAACCAGCTATGCAGAAGTGCCGAAAGGGTCTTGCAGATTGCACACGACTGGGTCTCAATTTTAACCCAGAGAAGACAGAAATATGCCTGTTCACGAGGAAGACGAAGGTGGTCCAATTAGACGCACCACGTTTCCTCAATAGAACGATTTCGATATCTGACAAGGTCATATTCTTAGGTGTGTTCTTGGACAGGTAACTGAATTGGAAGTGTCACATTCAGGAGCGTACTGCGATGGCTCACAGATGTTGGGCACTATGTAGGGCCCTAGGCTCGAAATGGGGCCTGAATCCGAGGATAGTCCACTGTCTCTACAGGAGCGTGATAAGACCGATACTAACTTACGTCTCAGTAGTTTGGTGATCTGCCTGTTCACGAGGAAGACGAAGGTGGGCCAATTTGACGCACCACGTTTCCTCAATAGAACAATTTCGATATCTGACAAGATCAAATACTTAGGTGTGATCTTGGACAGGTAACTGAATTGAAAATGTCGCATTCAGGAGCGTACCGAGAAGATTCACAGATGTTGGGCACTATGCAGACGGGCCGTAGGCTAGAAATGGATCCTGAATCCGAGGATAGTCCACTGGCTCTACAGGACGTAGTTAGACCCATACGTACTTACGCCTCAGTAGTTTGGTGAACTGCGATGGAGAAAAGGTGCAACGCAAGGATAATACAACAGGTTCAGAGAACATGTTGTCTTGCCAAAGGCGGAGCGATGAGGACCACGCCTACTAGGGCACTAGGGACTATTCTAGACATCCGACCCGTAGACATACAAATGACATACATGCGGCTATGAGACTTAAGGAGATGGGAAAATGGATTGAGGATAGGAGCAGCTCATACCATCACGGTATAATCGAAGCGACGATAGGAAACCTGGAAGGAAGGAAAAAGGTTTCCGATCGGATACCCAAGATGAACCTTGAGGTCGAGTGCGAGGCAGTGCTGCCAGCGGCTCAGTCTTGTATTTACGGGACTCTAGTATTGATCTCCAGATGGCAATGTTACACGGATGGATAAAAGCTAGAGGAGAGAGTAGGCCTACATTGTGAAACCAGATACTGAAATCTGCTTAAGACTGCTTGACCAAAGTACGGCCCTGCAGGAGGAGATACGGGTGATCACGGAATGCGTGAGATGGTGTGGTGTTAACTGTCCATAAACATCTTTATGGACAGTTAAATGATCATAAGGGCAATAACAACCAGGACGGTAAGATCACAAACAATCTTAAAATGTAAGAAGGCGATTAACTTCTTCTCCGGGCCATAGCGGAGTAACTGGGTATGAATAAGCAGACGATTTGACAGTGAAGGCCAGAGATCTGCCGTCAATAAACTTGGTTAACCCGAAGTCTTTCGGGTTGACGCAATCCGATTAAGGGCGTAAGCGACGAACGCCCATATAACATAGTGGAATTGCGAAACAGTAGGACGGTGAAAATCGTATGGGGAGATCCAGATCGCGCGAAGACGAGGCTATTACTGAAAGGAAATAAGAAGGAGGTCAGTATAGTTCTCGGTATCATAACGGGACAAATAGAAGTACAAGCTCATTTATGTAAAATCGGTGCGGCAAGTGATAGTATGTGTAGGGCATTTGGAAGAGAAGATGACACGTTGGAGCATTTCCAATGTCATTGCCCGGGTTTTACGGCTAACAGATGCCGCCACTTAGGTGGGACACAATACCAAACATGAACCAACTTAGGGGCGTAGCATGGAAAACAATTAAGGATTTTTTAAGTATCATGCGATTCCTAACATCCGATTACAAGCCGATTACTGGCTTAGGTGTATGTCCATAGTGGCATGGATGGGATTAATATCCACACCCTGTTTTCAACCTAACCTAAGTTCATCAATGCACACTACCCCGAAAAATGGGCGCACGAAAATGTTCACGAGTTAATTCCATTTTTTGTCAAATTAATTTTTTCAAGTCACTGTAAACAACACAAATGATAGTCGTACATCAAAACGTTCTGAGTACGATTATGCTGGAAAATTTCGAACTCTCCAATGAAAATTTCAGGTTGAACATGGCAAAACTTGGTGTTGCCTAACCCAGAAACTTATATTGCAGCCCTAATAATATTCGCATCAAGATTTCGTAGTCTCATGCAACAATTCATTACTGAAGTTCCCACTGCTGTACAATTTATGGTCAACCATCATATAAATAGAATAACTTTTGCTACTAAATTTGCAAAATATCTTTTTGGAATCCTTTTGCCTGCGTTTAATGTTTAATACAGATTTAATATATTTTGAATTTTTTTATATGAATGTTTTCATTAACAAAACATCTATTGCTATATTTTCCTAAATAAGACAAAACATTTATTACTGTTTTTTTCCTAAATAAGACAAATGATTCCTATATATTTTTAATCAATGCCATTTTTGCACATTTCAAATGTTTTCCTTAAAGCACCTTTTTGGAGTCAATTCTATAACATAGAATTATTTTTCTTTCCCAAAATTTTTTAAAGATAGATTTAAAAAAATATTCAACCCCCCCTTACAAAGTTTTAATATATATTTTTCTTTTTTCAATATTTTTTATAACGAAATAAAATGATATATTGGGCTCCTTTCACAAAAACTGAAATTTTTTAACAAATCGAACATAGTTCATGACCAAGTCCAATTTTTGGACAAACGAGGTAGAGTTACTACGCATATAAAAATTTAAGAATTTTTTCTCTTAACTTCTTAACTAAAACGATCTTTAGATTTTATTCTCTAACAAATTCTACTACAAACTAAGACACTTCAAAGATTTCCTTAACAAAAAAATTTAAAAAAAAAATAACTCTTTTAAAACTGCTACAATAGAAGATACAGAGACAGACAGACAAACACTATAACAATGCCTGGAAACTGTTTTTCTCTATCTCCCTCTCTCTCTCTATGTCTACGTCTATATTTAAAAATACAAACAACTCCACCATCACATACTATTAACTTAACTCAATTTGTTTCCGTTTCCTGTTCAAGTTTTTATTTTGTAAAAACAGTATCTTAAAATAGTTATTGCAAAGTAAAAAAAAAGCAAAAATTATGTTGTGTTTATGTTATAAAAAATATGTGTGTGTGTGTGTGTTTATGCATGCATATGCGATATTATAAAATTTTTATTAACTACCTTTGTTTTATATCGTTCTACGATTTTTCTAACCTGAACAAACTAGGCTCTCCAAGGCTCTGTTAAGTTGGAGGGTGATGTTATCACTGCAAATGGTTCCATATTAAGCGGCTATGAAGGTCATGATGGTCAATCGTATAGTGGATCAAATTTATCCTCAATGTGTTCATGCCGTTGTGCATGTTTTAGTGCAAAACGGCATAAAAGGTAAGGCATATTTATTAATTTCATTTAATTTTATTTTTTCTACTTAATTTATTTGTAAATGAAAGGAAAGTTAACAACAAGGCGTAATTATAAGGGTGGCCGCATCAGCGAATTGCGAAAACAAAGCATATTTGTTGGAAATCAAATAGAACACTATGTGTTAAATTTCAGCCAAATCGGACATAAATTGCGGCTTCCAAGGGCTCAGAATGTCAAATCGGGAGATCGGTTTATATGGGAGCTCAAGAAGTCGAATCGGGAGATCGGTTTATATGGGAGCTATATATCAGGTTATAAACCGAATTGGACCGTATTTGGTTCCGCTTTTGGGTGTCATAACAGAATACTTTGTGCAAAATTTCAGTCAAATCGGACATAAATTGCGGCTTTCAGGGGCTCAAGAAGTCCAATCAGGAGATCGGTTTATATGGGAGCTATATCAGGTACTTGACCGATTTGAACCGTACTTGCCTCATTTGTAGGGAGTCATATCTGAATACTTTGTGGAAAATTTCAGCCAAATCGGACATAAATTGCGGCTTCCAGAGGCTCAAGAAGTCAAATCGGGAGATTGGTTTATATGGGAGCTATATCATGTTCTTGATTTGGACTGTACTTGTCTCCGTTGTTGGGAGTTATAACAGAATACCTTGTGCAAAATTTTAGCCAAATAGGACATAAATTGCGGTTTCCAGGGGGTCAAGAAGTCCAATCGGGAGATCGGTTTATATGGGAGCTATATCAGGTACTTGACCGATTTGAACCGTACGTAGCACAGTTGTTGGAAATCTTAACAGAACACCATGTGCAAAATTTCAGCTAAATCAGACAAAAATTATGGCTTCCAGCGGCTCAAGAAGTCAAATCGGGAGATTGGTTTATATGGGAGCTATATCATGTTCTTGACCGATTTGAACCGTACTTGGCACAGTTATTGGAAGTCAAAATAGAACACTATGTGTAAAATTTCAGCCAAATCGGACATAAATTGCGGCTTCCAGGGGCTCAGGAAATTAAATCGGGAGATCGGTTTATATGGGAGCTATATCAGGTTCTTGACCGATTTGAATCGTACGTAGCACAGTTGTTGGAAGTCTTAACAGAACACCATGTGCAAAATTTCAGCCAAATCGGACAAAAATTGGCTCAATTACCTCATCTTTTTTGTTGTTGATGTTTGTACTTCCCCGATGGTTCTCTAGTTGCTCAAAAAGTCAAGATCCAAGATCAGTTTATATGGCAGCTATATCAAAACATGGACCGATATAGCCCATTTACAACCCCAACCGACCTAAACTAATAAGAAGTATTTGTGCACCTTGCCCCTACCCCTTCGAAAGTTAGCGTGCTTTCGACAGACAGACGGACGGACGGATGGACAGGCTGACGAACATGGCTACATCGACTTAAAATGTCATGACCATCAAAAATATATATACTTTATGAGGTCTTAGACGAATATTTCAAAGTGTTACAAACGGAATTGCAAAATTGGTATACCCCCATCTTATGGTGGAGGGTATAAAAATAAAATACATATGAAAATATATGGCGATTAGGGAAGGAAAGTTTTGAGAAGAGAAAGTGACAGCACATATTTAACGCACATATCGTGTAATAGCAGTTTTAGTCTTTTGGAAGCGAGTGCTGCCTCATACTGTATCGGCATGTCTATGAGCCTATCAACCAACCTTACTTAAAAAAGTTTTCTATTTTCTCATTTCCGAGTAGAGCTAAGATAAAGCTTCATTTTTAGACCAAATAAAAATATGCTTTAATTAATTAATTTAATAATCATTTTTATTGTCCAATTTTCTTTTATCAGGCACCAAATGAAAGGAAGACGTTCACCATCTTCGCACATGCGTCATCTATTACCCGAAGTTGTTCCAATGCAAGATTTAGGCTTTGACAGCCACAGTCTGAATCACGCTTTAGACGGTGTCGATGTCGTCGATACCAGTTCGTATCCCCAACCTCAATTACTTAAGCGGAATGTATCCTTATTATCATTTCAATATAACATTTAAGGTAACCTAAGTTTATTTTCTATAATTTAACAATAACCTGTATATGATGATACTTTTAATTATTTCAATGACTATTTTTTGCATTAACGAACAATAATGAAATGTGTCATTCACGTTGATCATATTATTTTCGATAAGAAGGAAGAACAAACAACTATCATAACTATTTAAAAAAAAATAATAACTTAATACAAAATTTAAGTTAAATGAAAAAAAAAATAAACCAAATTTAAAAAAAATGAAACTGTATACAAGGGAACAAAACATTCGAATATTATTCTAAAGCATATTTGAAATTACTAAATTACTTTATTTTTCATAAACTTGAAAGAAGAAATACCTACATACATATACACATAAAAAACAGCTTATTTGTAATAATTTAAAAAGAAAATTAATTTTTTTATTATTTTTTCTCATTTAAAAATATTTAATTTTAACAAAATAAACCACTGCCATTCCCTCTGAAAAAGATTATAAATCTAAACAAACAAACAAAAAAAAAACAAAACTAAAGTTATCTGAATAAAAAAGACAAAACATAGTGAGAACCATGTTTTTTAAAGAAAGACATAAAACGCAATCACTGTAAGCCAAGCTGTCTTTAATACTCTCTACGAGTTTAGTTGGCAACACTGTTATACTAACGAAATTAGTTTAAAATTTGCACTTATTGCTTTCGCATATGCTTTTTACTATTTATAATAATTTATTATTAAGATTATCTAAGGAATGTAAAAAAATTCCGAATTTTTTTAATCACAAATTTATTTTCATATTTTTAATTAAGAAATAATTTTTTGAAATCAAACATTCAGCCTTTCTCCAGAGTCCCAAATCGTGCAAATCATTTCAGTAGATCAAAAGTTATAGTCCCTTGAAGGTAAGAGAAGAGGAAAGTGGTCAACTGTGATACCCTGTATCAAAGATATAGAACAACAACCCCATTTTTCTGAAAGCTTTTGTCCTCCTCTACTGAACATTTTTTACCGCATAGATCACCAGATAAAAAGTTGTGGACTTATTTCCATTTTTTTCGAGGTTTGGCCCACTGTGCGTCATCTCGCTAACTGTCGCCAATAAAATTGTTCCCACTAGTTTCGATTAAGGTCGTCAAAAATATCCAGTGTGCTTTTTTTAGTGTTCTCGTTTTTGCAAATGAATATTCCATTACGGAACTGGGGCAAACTTCTCACATATCACTGAGTGCTGTCCGATTGAAATTTCAAGCTCAATGTTAAGGGACCTCCTTTTTATAGCAGAGTTCGAACGGCGTACCGCAGTGCGTCAACCTCACAAATGTCGCCAGCATTAGAAGGGGATTACCACTGCTGAAAATTTTTTCTGCTGTTCACGCCAGGATTCGAACCCAGGCGTTCAGCATCATAGGCGGACATGCTAACTTACCTATGCGCTTATTTGTTTTGTAAATACGGGGGATACCAATTTTCATCGATGTTGGTGTCTTTTATTTTCGATCATTTCTTGTTTTGTGAATGTCGGGGAATCCCAATTTTGGGATTTGTATTAGAATGAAAGTGTCTACACCTCGAGCGAAACTTTCGGTAGCAAATACATGGTGACAAAAAACTATGCATTCGTTTGGCCAATCTGCCACACTTTCTTGCTGATGAAGTACGAATATGAATTTCCGATCGGCAGTATCCATAGATAACACAAACTCCGCTGCTATAGCCACCTCTGCTTGAACAATTCTGCAATCATCCTTCATCCGTAAGGAGACGTTGATATCGAGTTCACTGCAATAGATACCACCCCCTGTTCCATTTTCCATCTTTGGTTCATCCGTAAAACGTTAATGTCTGAAAATCTAACCCGCCTTTTCTGCCACTCCGACAGGATAGGTAACCTTACTTCCAGTCCCTTATTCACCACGTCCATTCCGATCTGAAAGCCTCAGAGACCCCCGTGGTACTATTCAATATAAGTATATGTAATGCCGGAGACCGGCGAAATAAGTCAAGCTGCGTCAGTTTGAGAGGAGCCCTCTGCGCGGTTTCCTTTACAAAAAAGTTCATAGGCTGAATTAACAACATAACCTCCAATAATAATAATAATATATCCACCTGTGGCGCCGAACGCCTAGGATCATATCTAGGCGAGAACTAATGCTGGCGCCATTTGCAAGGTATTTAACCAAGCAAAAGGAACCTTCTCTACGCAGTGGTGTCGCTATGATGACGCTAGAGGCATTCCAGTTGAAGAACCCCAGGGCCACTCTGTCCTCTAGCTTTGATCCATCTGTTTAGCATGATCTTCCAGTCCAAGACTGTGCCGCTGGCAGCAGCGCATCGCAATCGACCACTAGTGTCTTCTTAGGTAACCGATCGGAAACTTTTTCCATTCCTTCCAGGTTTCCTATCGTTGCCTCGATTATATCACAATGGTATGACTTCCTCCTATTCTCTATCCATTCTCCCATCGCAGTGGCTGCCTCACACTTAATCTGTATGTGTATGGGTCAACTATCTATAATATTCTCCAGTGCCCTAGTGGGCGTGGCCCTCATCGCTCCGCCTATGTCATGGCAACATGTTCCCTGAACTTGTTGTATTATCCTTATGTTGCACTTTTTCTCCATCGCAGTTCACCAAACTACTGAGGCGTAAGTAAGAATTGGTCTAATCACACTCCTGTAGAGCGAGTGAACTACCCTCGTATTCTGGCCACATTTCGAACCTACACAGAAACATATAAGAAGCAGGTTCAATCACGAAATTAATTGATCCAATCAAATTTTTAATTGAAACTACTTCAATCACTAAAATGCTAATATTAATCACAGTTTTCGAAAAATGTGATGTAGAAAACATTTCATTTAAAAAAATTAATTGGGAATTTCAAAAATTATTGAACATTTTTGAAATTTCCAATTAATTTTTAAATTGATTCAATTAAAAATATTATATATTTCCGAAATATCTAATTAGTTTCTTGAGTGAATTAAAAATTTAATTGAAAATTGCAAATGTTATATTAAAATATTTGAGAGAAGCGCGCTGTATTACACTGATAGAAAAATTACGGTACTTTGCCAGTACCGCCTGGTATTATTTTGTTCGCGTCATCGGCAAAGATTTTTAATACCATTTGGTATCAATCCAATACCGGACAAAGGAGGCTATTATAGTATGGTACTGAAATGAGCACATGCTTCACATATGTAAAACTCCTTGAACACGAATTTGAGGTTAAAGTTTGGGTTCATGATCACTCTTTATAAACAAACAAAAATACAGCGGAAAATATTGTGCTAGGCACGTTGTGTAAATAGTGGCCAGATGGGATGCCCGATTGTCGGCATCCTTCTGTAGTAGCGCCGGAAATATTCCAGGTCCGGGTGACTTAAATGGTTTGAAGCTCCTCAAGGCTTCCTTTACCATAAATTACATTGTGGTAACCTTCGATCAACCTCATTATTATGGGGAAATTTCGTTTTTATTAAAAGCCTCAACATATCCTCCATTGTCTCTGCTCTCATACCATGTCGTCTTCTTCAATTTCAGTTTGGACATGGGTTTTTGAGAGGAATTTTTCATTTTGGCGGCGTTATTAACGCAATCGATCTGTTCGCAGAAAAGCTTCAAGGAGCTTGACTTCGGTTACGCGGCTATCCCCAATGCTCACACATTGATTATGTCGATATTTTAAATTCTTGGCCACTTTTTACAGCATATCATACGTTGGTTCTTTAGGTGCGCTTTGGTCCGTGGTCGATGTTTTGCTTGTCGACGCTGGCGGAAATGTGAAAGTGAGCCTCCGTCTTCAGGCAGGTGGTCAATCAGCGTTTCACATGCATTTTGACGGGCAAAAAAATTATGTTCAGTTAATTCTAGTACAAAAGCCGAACGCCGGGAAGAACGAATAACTGACTGGCTCAGTCCTCCGATATTTTCCGGAAATCTGATGGTCCGTTGAAGTCTATTTCTGGGTTAAGCGACACTTCCACACTCCCAAATTGAGTTAACCCACAACAGTATCGAATTTAGGCCAGGAACGAATCTGTGAGCAGGAATTTGAAACCACTTTGCGTAACAACCAGAGAGCGACCGTTAGAAAAGAAGCTCTCGACGGCGAAGACCCGCTTCTCCTTATACCAGAGCATGATGACAACTGACTAGAGAGAGGAACAAATTTGGGGACTTCTCCCTCCAGATGTCCCCCCTCTCGACCCCCTTCCCGCACAACTCACTGCCCGGGAGTTTTATTTCAAACTATTGTAGTAACTTTCTTTAGCACACCCTATATAACTAACAAAATGCTTCTTGTGTTATTATACCCACCACCGTAGGATAGGGAGTACATTCATTTTATCATTCCATTTGCAACACTTCGAAATATCAATTTCCGACCCTACAAAGTATATATATTTCGGATCGTAAGACGATTTAACGATGCCCGTGTGTCTGTTCGTCTATCCGTCTATTGTAATCACTCTACAGCCTTCAAAAATTGAGATTTTGAGCTGAAATTTGGTACAGATACGTCTTTTTTATGCACGCTGGTTAAGTTCTTGAACGGGCCAAATCGGACCATATAAGGATATAACTGCTATATAGACCGATTTTCCGATAAAGGGTCTAATGCCCATAAATGCTTTATTTTTCATCCGATTTCGGTGAAATTTTAAGCAGCGAGTTGTTTTAGGCCTCCCGCAATCTAAGCCAAATATGGTCCATATCGGAATATATTTATATACTGCTGCCATATATACCGATCTGCCGATAAAGGGTCTGAAGCCCGTTAAAGCTTTATTTATTACCCGATTTCGCTGAAATTTGAAACAGTGAGTGGTCTTAGGCCTCCCGACATCTGATCTAAATATGGACTATATTTAGGTATAGCTGCCATATAGACCGATCTCCAGGTATGAGTCTAAAGCCCATAAAAGCTTTACTTTTTTACCGATTTCGTTGAAATTTGAAACATTGAGTAGTTTTAGACCTCCTAACATAGGACCCAAATATGATTCAGATCGGACTATATTTAGATATAGCTGCCATACACACCGATATCCCGATAGAGGGTCTGAAGCAAATAAAAGCTTTATTTTTTATCCGATTTCGCTAAAATTTTAAACAGTTAGTAGTTTTAGGCCACCCGCCATCCAACCCAAATATGGTAAAGATCGAGCTTTATTTAGATATAGCTGTCATATAGACAGATGTGCCGATTAAGGGTCTGAAGCTCATAAAATCTTTATTTATTACCCTATTTGTTGCAATTTGAAATACAAAATTCAACAGTGACTTATATTTATAAGACCACTAAATATCCGTGTCGAATTTGGGTTATCCACTTTACACCGGATTGTGACGAAAGGGGGTTTTCATAAATATCCGAGGTGGTGGGAATCCAAAGTTCGGCCCGGCCGAACTTAATGTCTTTTTACTTGTTCTCAATGTTTTTAGATCTACTTTACTGGCCACCACATGAGTGGCCCGTATGTTAGTATAGTCCTACTTATATATAAAGTGGCCGTTAACTTCAGCTCACTGAACTAGATTAGACATTTAGTTCACTAGTTTTGTCAGTTCGCCAATCTCTTTAACGTTTCACCAGCAACTGTTGCCACCAATTAATAGTAAAATATCCTCCGTAACAACAAAATATTGAAACAAGAATATAAAGGAATTAAAACGACAGGATATGATTGTTAAGCTGTCTGAAGTTATAAACAAAAAGGCCAAAAATAATTTTCTTCGTTCATTTAAATGATATGTTTAATGGAACAAATTTTTCCCTCACTATAGAACTCTAGATGGATTCTATTTGTACTTTATCAGCCAATGTTGTGATGTATGTGTTTTAAAGATTGTTTAAAAGGGGCAATTTCTTTTCTTCAGCTGATCAGAACATCTCTGCATCTCATACCACTCTTGTGGTCATAAGCTCGATTAACCTCCATTACGCTAATTATCATAAAGATTGAATGTTTTCCAGTGACCGCTTGGCTGTAATACACCAGGATGGTCAAATATTTCAAATACTTTCCATAGTTTAAGTTCCAGCCTAGGATTAACTAAGTATGCCAAAACACACTTAAAAAAGTTGCCAATTTATAAACGATATACATATTTATAATTTAAAAAAACGAGCTTTTTTTAATAAGTTATTCTCAATACTCTTTTTTTATTAGAAACATTTTTCTAAAAATAATCTACATAGAAGAGCTTTGCACACAACTTCCATTATTAAGTAGTGAACCAGCATTTATACAAATTATCCTGAAGAAAATTTCCAATTAAGTAACAAGACATAACAAATTTTGTTACTAAATGAAAATTTATGTTGAAATAAAAGAGAATACTGTAGAAAATCCATATCTTTATAAACTAAAAAAAAAGAACACAATAAACCTAACACTGACAGCAAAAGGAAAAGAAAAAAATAAATCTGAATGTAAGTATGTACTTCCGATATATAAAAAACATACTTAAAATAATTACAAAAAAAAAAAACTCGCAGCGAATGACAGCTATGTATATCGTTTTTTTTTTTTTTCTTATATATTTATATTTTTCAAATTTATTGTTTATTATGTTATTGTAAAATTTTTAAAAACTATAAACACTGACAAAACCAATTTTGTACATAAAACAAAGCTTTTTTCTCTCCTTCTTCGTATTGTAGTTATTATAGAAATCAATTTATTATTAATTTAAGCCGAAATCAAGAAAACAAAAACAACCAACTCGCAAACAAGCATTACAAACATTCATATGTAATTTTTTTTTTAAATTTTGGTCATTATTAAAAAATTGTACGCATTCTTCTTTGTCATTTAACATTTTTTTCTTCCACATCCGCATTTCAAAAAAAAAGACAGTTTTGATGGAAAATGTGTGTATGAAAATTTTACACCATTATATAGTTACGTTTTAAATTTGAAAACAAAAAACCCAAAAACATTCCAAAGAAAAAAAATAATTATAGATTTTTTCCAGATATAAGAAAATAACAAAGAAAATTTTAAAAGTTTAATTAAAAATGAATTTAAATAAGACTTTGTAATATATTTAAAAACACGAAAAACTAAAAGAAACAAAACAATAAATTAAAAAATTTATATGATAAATGAAAATTTTGTATAATTTATAAGAATGTTTTTTCAAAGGTGAACACTGCAATGGAAAAGTGATGAGACTGTAAGTAACTACCTTTCCTTTAATTGACTATGACAGAACATTTGTTCTACTAGCCGATCGTAGAATAGCGTTCCAAGCGCCTCGATCTTTTGCGCTCATTCTAAAATCTCTGACAAGAAACAAAACAATAAATTAAAAAATTTATATGATAAATGAAAATTTTGTATAATTTATAAGAATGTTTTTTCAAAGGTGAACACTGCAATGGAAAAGTGATGAGACTGTAAGTAACTACCTTTCCTTTAATTGACTATGACAGAACATTTGTTCTACTAGCCGATCGTAGAATAGCGTTCCAAGCGCCTCGATCTTTTGCGCTCATTCTAAAATCTCTGACAAGAAACAAAACAATAAATTAAAAAATTTATATGATAAATGAAAATTTTGTATAATTTATAAGAATGTTTTTTCAAAGGTGAACACTGCAATGGAAAAGTGATGAGACTGTAAGTAACTACCTTTCCTTTAATTGACTATGACAGAACATTTGTTCTACTAGCCGATCGTAGAATAGCGTTCCAAGCGCCTCGATCTTCTGCGCTCATTCTAAAATCTCAGACCCCAAGTTTCGAGGTGTCTCCCACCACATGATGGAAAGACCACCGTGTTTGCCTTCAAAAGACTTCTTTGCTGGAGCCTCTTCATCCATTCTGGCCAACGCAGCCGTTGTATTTTGATGCGTGTAACTATGCTATCGTCGTCACACAGCTCGTGGTTCATATGTCGCCTATATTCTCCATTAACGCAAACTGGTCCATATATTTTACGAAGAATCTTTCTCTCAAATACTCCAAGCACTGCCTCATCTATTTTCACAAGTACCCATGCTTAGGAACCATATAACAAGACGAGTAGTATCAGTGTCTTGTATAGCGTAATCTTCGTCTGTCGAGAAGTGGCCTTGTTTCTAAACTGCTTACTTAGTCCAAAGTAGCATCTGTTTGCCAGTATTATTCTTCGCATTATCTCAAAACTGGTGTCATTCGTTTCGGATACGGCGGTGCTGAGGTGGATAAAGTTACTGACTATCTCAAAGTTGTGGTTCCCAACTTTCTCCTATTTCTTTATCCGCTTGGTTTTACAAGGCGTTTTGGGAGTTGAAACCATCCATTTCGTCTTATCTTCATTTACTGCCAGACCTATTTTCCCTGACTCTCTTTCGATTCTTTTAAAGGCCGTAGTTACTACTTCCGGTGACCGACCTATGGTGTCGATGTCGTCGGCATAGGCGAGTAGCATGTGTTCTCTTGTGATTAGTGTGCCATAACTATTCACATCTGCATCTCGTTTAATTTTCTCCAAGAGCATATTAAAGAGATCACACGAGATCCTTGTCTGACACCTCGTTTGGTACTGAATGGTTCGAAGAGATTTTTTGCTATTCTTACTGAGGGACGCGTATCTGCAAGTGTCATCCTGCAGAGTCTTATTAATTTTGCAGTGATACCAAACTCAGACATGGCTTGAAATATCTTTGAACGTAAGGGAGTATCGAAGGCGGTTTTGTATTCAACAAAAAGATGGTAAGTATTGATTTGTCCTTCTTGGGTCTTTTCCAGGATTTGCCTCAGTGTGAATATCTGGTCCAGGTTGGATTTACCCGTGTCGGCCGGGTGCAAGTAACTACACTCGGAGAAAAAAATCTGTTGAAATGTCTGTGTAAAACAATACTAAATTTTAATTTATTGTTACTTAGTAAAATACAAACAAAAAATTAGAGATCAAGCCTAATGCGGGATTCACTGAATAAGGTTAAGCCAAGCGATCAGCCAACATAATTTTTTTTTTTTTATTTTTGGTGGTTCTTGGCATTGAACTTCAACTTGTTCTCTTTTTACATTCACCCTATGTTTACGTCTTCTTCCATATTATGACAGATTTGACATCCTTAATGGTGTTCATGGGCCTATCTACTTTATGTTTTCGCAAGTGACCTAAGACGATTTGAGGTCTTGAGGCTCTCGATCGCTATATATGGAAGCTATATTAGGTTATAGTAACAATTGGACCAAACATTGAATGTAAGTTTAAAATCATAACAGTAGTCAACCTGCGAAATTTGAGCCAAATCAGATAATTATTGCGCCGTCTAGGGTCTTAAGAAATCATTTCGTTTGAAATTGTCAGATGTTGGTAAAAGGGCTATAGAAAATACCGATAAAATTTGGTATTCAACACAAAAGCATCTTTGCAATTAAATTTCGAAGGAGAATTGCTGCAAATCTCCCCTAATAAGTAGTTTTGCTCACACTAAAAATGTATGGGAAACCTCGCTGCAAAACACGCGATTTCCGAAATTTCGTTGCAATTCTAGATTTTCTCCAAGTGTTAACATTGTTTAAGAGTTGGTGGAAAGCTCAAAAACAAAAGCAAGGTGGCAACTCTGTACTTAAAAATTAGCTGGTAAAGTTGTCGTTAGTTGTGGTGTTTGGTTTTTTTTTAACCAAATTACGAAAAATTAACATTTGAGTGTCTTTTATTTTGTTGGTTAAAGTGTGTAGCCTTTGGTATGCAGTTTACGTAATTTGCCTTATGTTTCTTGGAGCACAAGTTTGTACGACCTCTTCCGACCAAATATACGGGTATGTACCATTGGAAAGGTAATTTTGTAAGCTTTAACTATTATTTATTTTAATTCGACTCCTGGTACACTCAGATACTTCAGCATCAGTGTAGAGATTCCATCGGGGCCCAACGCCTTGGACGGCTTGGCCCTAATATCAAAATTCCATTGAACATTAAGGAACAGGGGATACTTCTCTCATATCAATGAGTGCAGTCCGATTAAAGTTTGTGCTCAATGATAAGGGGCCTCCTTTTTATGCCGAATCCGGACGGCGTGCCGCATAGCGACACCACTTGGTAGAGGAATTTTAACAGACAAATGTAGCCGGCATTAGTAAGGGGATATCTACCGCCGAAAATTTTGTTGATGTTAACGCCGGGATTTGAACCCAGGCGTTCGGCTTCATAGCCGGACATAGTAAACTCTGCACCACGGTGGACGACTTGGTGCTGACAATCCCATGGCAGCCGGTTGTACGTACCGGAATGACCCGATGGAGTTATCCATCGGCAAGGGCTGTCGCCTCAGTGTACAACACACTGCTACAACAACAACAACAACTTGGTGCTGAGGATGATATTTGTAATTCCGTCCACTGCAAATTACGATTGTTGTTCCCCGGCGCGAGGATCTAAAATGAGACTAATAGTTATCCTACTTCCAGTCCTATCAGATTCGGCAAAAGTGACTTGTGTTCGTTGACCACCCTATTGACATAAAAAAATTTCCATGTCTAACTCTGAGTTTGCCTGAGAAAAGGAGTTCCAAAAAGAAAAAAACGGAGAAGAATACAGATAAAATATGCTTAAACATCTCTTAATACGAATCCCATTAGCCCTGCAGTAGTCTGCCTTTTCTTGTGGCCAGTTCACTATGTGGTATTTGACATTCAAAATGGATATTAATTCAAGGAGGCGTTCGTCCAATATTGATAAAAATGAACAAAAATGTTTTTTTGGTCTAGGAGAAGTACTTTTATATATATCGCCCTATATGCACTACTATAGCTATAGTAGCCACAATTTTGCTCTGATTGTAGTTTTGCACGCGACGTTTTATTTTATGTCGTAATTTCATCCTCCAACGTGAAAAACACGGTCACACCCTGTAACAAATATTGGGTTGCCCAAAAAGTAATTGCGGATTTTTTAAAAGAAAGTAAATGCATTTTTAATAAAACTTAGAATGAATTTTCTAAAGCAAGCTAAAAGTAATAGCTGATAACTAACAGAAGAAAGAATGCAATTACAGAGTCACAAGCTGTGAAAAAATTTGTCAACGCCGACTATATGAAAAATCCGCAATTACTTTTTGGGCAACCCAATAGCATCTGCGCATAGCTAGCGCAATCATCGCAGAAAGCTTTATCCCATCCGTGAGCCACTGCAGGGGTGGGTTTACTTCCTCAGTAGCATAGTAAACACGTACCATTTCATCCTGGCTCATGACTGCATCTCCTAACCAGCCTTGACCCCACGCCAAATCTTTAGCGCTGACTGTCCACGCCCACAGTTTGATCGGCCGGCCGCAGCTGCATTTAAATCTCCAGATCTTTCACAATCATTAAGACCTCCTCCTAAAAAGCGCTACATGTGTTCAGAAACCTGAATGGCTTCCTAGCTCCTTATAACACAAAGTAGACTCCTACTCCAGTATTCCCCGATCAAACTGATTTCAACGTAGAGTACGTAGTACAAGTATTTGGGGGATGCTTATACCTAAAACATCGCAAATAGATATGAAGGACATAGTCGGGAAAAATGGAAATTCTATTAGAGTAGAGTAGTGTATGTAATATCAAAATTTAGGCAAAATAGCCCTTAAAGAGCGTAAGACTCCAATTAAGGGTCATTGGGAAAATACGATTTTACACTCCAAATTGTGCTGTGTCGCCAGGAAAAGGATCTGTGGATCTTTAGAAATGTTGTATCTCACATGGTATCTTTATGATATAGGTTTGACCGTATATAGATAGCGCTCCTACCGCTAAACACTTTGTACTTGACGTAAGCAGCACTTACACATCCGAGACCTAATCTAGACTTAAAGAGGTATACCGCTAAGTTGTTATTGGTTAGAACAGACGTCTCAGTCATTGTGTCCGTCATGACAGATCACTGTCTAATCGGAAAACATGCTGACAGACTGAAGGTTGCCAGCAACGAGTTTTGCAGAATCTGTGAAGACATCGAAGAAGAAGAGAGACTCTAGAACACCTTCTGTTTGTGGGAACCGCACTAGCAGTCAGAAGAAGTTCCACTTTAGGTACTCATTTCTTTGAGTACCTGCCCGATTTAGCGGTTGTAAACATTTGCAAGTTATAGGGCTTTTTAAAGCGATCTGGATGGTTCAACCGTAGGAACTAGAAGGCATCTTCCTTCTTCTGTTTCTGTGGTATCACAATGGACGAGAACGTCTAAGGGAGTTTGATGGCAGACTGCCACTTAATCCTAACCTAACAGTGATCGTATACAAATGAATAAGCCGTACAATGAAATTTGTTAAATTATTTGCCTTGTTTATTTACACAATACTTAATAAACTTAAATTTGATTTCATTCACAAAATTTGAATTATATTTGTTTTAGAGCTAAGCCGCATTATGTGGTATCTTCTGATGCATATACTAATTTGTAATCGTATAAAATAAAATAAAAACATTTCGCTGCATACGAAAAGTTTTTGTGTTTTGTAAATTCTCCAAAAAGCAATCAAAAGATATTTAATATGATCCAAAAGCCAATTGCTTATCAGAATGAGTTGTGTGATGGGAGGAAGAAATTAAAACAAATCTTCAAAATAAAAACTACAATAAAAAATCTTAGGAACGAGGTTTAGGGAGTAGAAGTTAGAATACATATTTCAACATTTAAGTAATATATGATAATATACTCTACCTATATGAAACACAAAAATTTATAAACAACGTAACAGGAGGTGTTGTTCAATGATATATGAGATTATAAAACTAATCTCGTGTACGTAGTCCCCAAATTGAGGTGCGCCTCGTACCAACTGTTGGACGTGCAACCGAACTATGAATGAATTTGTTAATGCCGATTTTTGAAAATGTGTGCTCTAGCATTTCCAAGGCAGAATCGGTAAGCATACCGAAAATATCCAAATATGTAAGTGTGGACATGTTGCGCAATTCACTGTAAATGAAATGAAGAATACATATAAATTGCATTAAAGGATATTGTATATAAGAAAGGAAAAACAAACTTACATATACGCTGTAGCTGGTATCAAATAACATCTGGATAACGATAGATATTCGAGCATTTTGAATTTGCAAATAATACTTATAGCATTGCCCGTTAACCCAGTGCAATCCGACAAATCCAACTCCAGCAACTGCGTACAGCGTTTTGCTAAACTGGCCAAATCTAGAAAGACAAACAGACACAATAGATGTTTAAAGATTATCTAGCTTCAATGATTTCATCCCATATACTTACGTGAGTCAAACATTGTTTTGCGACATCCCGCCACATTTAGACGCATTAAATTTGGTGTCACATTGGTTACCAGCGATGTAACCGCATCCACTGATAAATTTGTCCATGATATATTTAAACTGTTTAGCTGCTTTAGTGACTCCATCATTTTTCTAACACTCCATGCTTCCAAACCGGAGCACATGGCTAAATTTAATGCCTCTAAGCCAGTGTTTTTTGCAATGTCATTGCATATGTCATCATTGAGGGCAACATGTTCCAGACTTAGTTTTTTCAATTGGCGACAACGTGACAACAGCATTTTTAGGGAAGGTTTTGTTATCGTTATCATACTCAAGTCTAGATACTGCAATTTGGTCTCAAAACTTGGTTCAGTCTCAAGGAAATGTGGTTCAAAGACAGGATGGTGAAGCTGTAATGAAAATGAAACAAACAAAAATGGTCAATGTAAAAAAAAAAACAGATAATGTTGAGGGGAAGAAATAATTTATGCTATCGAAATGAAAAGCGCAGACATCAAAACCAATCCGAACCACCAAATCAATGTCTGATGTCAGCAGTTACAAAGGTGTGTTCTTACGTTACTTGGTCTAAAAATTTACGTTTTCTGGCATGTTGTTATTTTTTTGGAATCACATGAATTTAGCGGCCTCTTAGGAGCAGTCACTGCAAGGCTGTTCCACACTTTAACCACTTAATTATTAGGAACACAACAATTGTGTCATTATTCACTTACCTCTGCTTGCGCTAATCTTAGAATGACAACACCTCTTTTGAGAATATTTTCCATTGCTCCTGCCTTGATGGAACGGCCACCCAGATCAAGGCGCGTCCAAAGGGACTCATCACTGGCACATCTATTGAAACGGCGGCTAACATAGCCGCAACGCAATAATGTCTTTTTCGGCAGCCATTTGAAAATCTGCAAAATAATTTCATCCGACAGAGTATTGAAGTGGTCCTTGCCATCAGGATTGCGCTCGCGCATAGATTGACTGCGAAACAAAAAGAAATTTTCATTGGAAACAAAACGGGGAGGATGCTGATGTTGCAAAAGTTCTAGCTGCTGTTGCTGTTGAAGGTATTGCTTCTGTAACTGTAGTTGCTGTTGTTGTTTTAGAATCGCTGCCTGTTGACTGGTGGAGGGCATTAGGGATGGCGATTGCGATCTTTGAGGCAATGAATTATTAAATGTGTTCTGGGAGAAATGAGAAAATTATGAATTTTGTAAGTTTAGGAGCCAATTTAGTGGCCGCACCATATTTGTTACTTACTTGCTGCAATTGTTGCTGCTGCTGCTGTTGCTGTTGTTGTAATAAAAGTTGCTGCTGTAATTGAGCATTCCTTAAAAAACTATTACAAGCCACTGTAGCCAAGGGACTTCTGGCATTTTTTCCTGTTGACGACGGCGAATGACTATGTACATTTGTTGCTGGCCCAGCTGTTGCCGCCCCAATTCCCAATATGGCAATTCTCTTTTGTTGACTTACTGCATTCTGTGGCAGATGAAATTTTTCATTTGTCTTGAGCTTAAGTATGGTCTGCTGTTGCTGCTGTACCTGTTCCGTGTCCGTATAAATCTCAAATGAGGATGAAGAATTTGAATTGTTGTTGGTTATATTTAATTTATGGTGATGTTGTTGTTGTTGTCCATTATTATTGGATTTAGCACTTGAGTGGATGGTTGCCGCTGTCCCTCCTCCGGCTGGCGGCGCAGTGTCATTGGGATCCACAAAACTATGATTACTGGCATTGTCTGTCGTTGCATCAAGCAACGATGTGTCCATGCTTCGATAAATTTGTCTTTGCTGATGGCAAAACTTGGGTGCATCCAAATTTGGTGTGGCTTCATTCGAATTTTCATCTGCACTTGCGGTAACCGCTAACGCTATAGCTGAGGCCGCCGATGAAGAGCTCTCCTCAGAGTCTAGCATTCCTATACCCATTTCTTCTAGATACTCGTTAGTCAGAGCCGACGGTGATGATGTGCTTTCAAGTTTAGCTAATTTCCAGGCTGGTGTTTGTGACAAACTTTTGCTAGGTAAACGTTTTCTATAAAAATAAATTACAAAAAAATGTCAATTACAATGAGCTGAACAAAGGTAAGCATACGTGAAATAATGCTGACTTTTAAAGATATCGAAATTTTGTGTATAAAGTTCATATGAACTAGGCCAGTATAAGGTGGCGCAGGCCAGTAAACTATTAAAACATATTTGAGGCGGTGGGTCAGTAACCTGAAGATATAAAAACATGGAATCCCCGAACGTTTACGAGCAACAATAGTATTACCACACAGACTGGAATATTAAAGCCCGATCAATGTGGTGTTCATTGCTGTCACGAGAAGCTTAGCTGCTCGATATGACAAGGCGGGTTATTGGCGCCAGTAAATAACCAATGACCACCCTGTGCCCTCAGCGATCAGTCCTTTGGACCGGAACGAGCTTGGCCACCTACAGGAGCTTGACGACAACAACAACAACTATCCGGCACGGTGTAACTATAAGCACCACACAGGTAAGAACTTTGAGCTCCGATCGGTGTGGTGTGCATTGTTATCACAATTAATAAGCTGCGAGCTTCCGAGCGCGTCCACAGGTTGCGGATAGAGGAATGCTCCATACGGAGAAGCTGCAATTGCAGTCGCCGTCAATCAGTGGTATGGAGCGGAGTCTCAGTGAGAGACCGGGTGGCGCCGGCTCCTGCATAAATACTGAGTGCCTATGATGCTTGATATGACAAGGCGAGTTGTAGGCCCCTTTAAATAACCAATGGCCATGATGTTCCCGCAGCGGTCGTTTCTTTGGACCGGAACGAGATTGCTCACCTACAGGAGCTTGACGACAACAACAACAACTATCGTAGCCATGATACAAGATATGAATTTGGCTGCGGATTTGTGGTTTGTTGGACCCTGAAATGCCTTGTCTACAAATATACCGCGGTTGATAAGTAACTAGCCACAAGTCGGAAAAAATACATTCCTTTATATCAGTCCCCTCTGGTTACATCAACTGTTGAAAGAAATGAACGGAAAGCTGCCGTTGTTTTAAAGCACTGAGAGGAAGCGAGAATATGTTTAGCTTTCAGGCGAGAACGTCCGATAATGGATTGAGAACTTCGCCGCGGCTAAGGAATGATAGACTTCACCGATTCAAATGACTTTGTAGTTGGCAGCACCCGATTTTGACATGGTGATATTGGCTAGGTGCCCATATTCGAAATAAGGCAACGAACAATATTGACTTAATTCATATTGGATTAAATAAGCAGTTTAGAAAAAAACATCATCCTCACAGACAAAAATCACACAATACAAGACACTGATACTGCTCCTGTTGTTATATGGTTCCAAAGCATGGGTATTTGCTAAAATGAATTTTAGCCTTTCTGGGGTAAGCTTAGAATTTCCAAAATTGTTGTTTAAAAAAAAGGAAATGTACGAGAATATCGAAATTAGACTTTAAGGACGGATCTTATATTTAAAGCTTTCATTGTGTCATTGGATCTTTTCTAATTACTCCAGCTTTTAAACACCTTTCACCAATTTTCTGCTAATGCTTGTTCATCTGCAGTTTTACATTTGTCTCTCATCAATTTCCATATAAACTCTTACTAAGGCATGCATATACAAATGCATATAACCGTGCATACATTTTGCATTTGTGTTATTTTAATAATTACACCGATTTGGAGTTTATAGATGCACTCAAAATCCACTTACACGCATATATATGTCGTTGACCCCGACCGATCGATAAACTATGAACTGAGCCACCATGACACCAAATAACAAACACCCCACAACCCACGCCCATTTTATGCATGATTTCATGACGTTGAAAGGTGCATGGCCTCAAATATGCAACTAACATTGAGAGATGGATTTATAAAGTTACAAAGTGTCTTTAATATAAATATTCTTTTTTAATGTCAGCGATAGCAGGAAGTCAATAAAAATATTGTATCCAACAGCTAGCAAACAAAACCAAAGTAATCAACAACATACACACACAAAATTCTGCCTTGTTTCAATGTTAATATTTCAACACTTCACTCTTCGCTCGTTTCACTAGATATTCTTGACTACTTTCGTAAGTAGTCTTTAAAGGCAACGACACTGATTAAGATTTTTGTTGCAAACGCAGTTTTTTTGTTAATAATTATTGTAATATTTCTAGTTAATAACTACCACCTTACAAAATTAACATTGCATTTTTTGTTTTTTTGTTTGCCTACTCGTCGAATGTTGCCAGATTTATTCTCTAGACTTTCCATAACGGAACGTTGTGATTATTCGTACGAAAAAAAAATATCAACAAATTGCTAATAAAGAAGTAAGTTACTTGAAGTGACTAAAAGAAAGAAATGTCTAATTAATGGATATTATCCAGCTCAAACTAATAAATTATATAATAAGTAATAATTTAGGAGGCCACCGCAGCACAGAGGTTAGCATGTCTGCTTATGACGCTGAACGCCAGGACAAGTTTTCAGCGATGATTATTCTCTCCGAATACTGGCGGTCACATTTGTAAGGAACTACGCCATTTGAAAAAATTGTATGGCAGCCATGTAAAAACTTCTTAAAAAGCACAAAAACACTATGTTATTCATTAAAAAAAAACCAATTTATTCTCACCCCCCACCTCCCAAGAATAATACCCAGAATATATCTAAAATAGATAACAAGTCAGACAAACTGGCAGCACTAAAAAGTCGATAATAAAGTGCTTTAACCACTTGACATTTCTCTTAAGAAAATAAAAAGCATAAATCCTCGAGTCTCTTAAATTAATCTAACTTTTACAAATAACCCCTACATATTTACTATTCAGTACAACGTTTGATAGTTATTTTCTACAGCGTAATTAGAATTCGGCACACAAATTTCTTTCACGTGTAATTTATTCACATTAATGTAAGCCCGGTCAGAGTGTTTTATTGCACTCACCTTGATGTTGGACATAAATTCTCGTTATTTTCCCTGGTGGTTTTGTTATTCATTTTATAAATAAAATTTTAAATAGTTTCCAATTAATTTGCTATTGGTGTACACACAATGATATATTCAAATTTGCACAATTAATGTAATTAATTCAACAAGTTATATGCTAAGCTGACAAAGATACCCCAAAACTAATCCCGCGATTGTCAATAGAATGAGAAGAGGTAAAAAGGCGCAATTATGAGCTGTCAGTGTTGTACCTAATATAAAGTCGCTTTTCAGTTTTCATTGACGTATCGTCGCACTTAATGAATAGTTGTTGAACTAGGCCAATTTATACAAAGTAAAATCATTAGCCAGGAGTCACAATAGAAAGTTAGGTCGCTTGCGAAACATAAAATGTAAGAAGAGAACAAGTTGACATTCTCAATGCCAAGTACTGCCAAAAACTATCGAATGTTGAGATTATCGATAGTTTGCCAGCTCTAGAAGACGGATCAAGTCGAGAGCACGTTTGCCATTATTTATTTTAATAATCAAAAAAATTACTTTGTTATCGCACGATATCGACAACTGTCCAGAACAATTTCCACGGAAATTCTGTGCAAAACATTTGATTTACACTGGATAAGAATAAAATAAAACACAGGAAGATTTTTGGCATAAGCTATATACTAGAGCTGGCAAACTATCGGTATTTCTCATAATAAGTATGGATACTATCGTTTATTTTCCATCACCTATATTTCAAACGCAAATGAGAAGTAAAAATCAAGAGATCTATTTATATGAAGCAAAATCAATACACAGACTGAAGCGAAATCAGATGAACATAGCGCCCTCTAGAGGCGCAATGTGTCTTTTAGGATACAAGCAGTGTCGGATCGCTCATTTTTGATCAATTTTGCAAAAAAAAAAATTATCTTTGCTGATAGGAAAAATATCGATCGATACTCAGACAAAAATTAAAATATCGATATTACCATCGATATTTTGTCAGCTCTACTACAAGGCGGATTTAAAAAGGTGGTCTCACGCGAACAGCTCTTAACAGCCGGCCAGGTATGACGGTATTAAGATGACAGATTTTTGTTTGCATTCTCTTTGTTGTACCTTTTTTCTCGCACATTCTCTGCTCATGTATGCACACGCATACGAATTTCTTTGTGTATGTTGGCAAAACGTCGATAAACTTGATGACAGATTGCACCATATGATTTGTGGTTGTTGTATAAATGAGACCACCTTTAATTATTTCGCCATGGCTCTACTATATACAGGCTGGACTGTCATCGATATAATACAATAACTGTTAATAATAGTAAAATATAAAATAATATAAATAAAACACAGAAATAACTAAACTGAAAATAGTCGCAATGAACAATGCACTGGATAATAATAGATAATAACAATTTGATTTTTACGGTTCTGTTGTGCTTAGTAAGCTATCGATAGCTTGCGATGACAACCGATAATCCGGGCTGTCGTGAGTGTCATCAATCCAACTGGATTTCATACTTAATTAAAAAGAAAACGCGCAATTTGCTTGCGGTGTTTCAAGTTTGCGAAGAAACTAAAAATTTTTGTGTTGAATTAATGAAGTTATCCATTGATGCTAAATTCCAGCTGTTATGAGGTAAGATCTATTTCATTTTAAAGTGGAAAATGCAATGTGTAATAACTTTGTAGTATATTATTCACCGAGATAACTATTTTCTGGTTTTCCGTTTTTAACATGGCAGATCTGCCTTTAATTTCGTACAATTTTTTCTCGTTATTTGTGGGAGAATTCAACGTTGCTATTGAATTAATTTTTTTTGTATTTCGTATTTATTTCATTTGATACGGTTTTTTTTTTATTGATTAACTAACAATTGAACAAATTGTGAAATGGAACGCAACAGCTATCTTTGAATTCATATACAGCGTTGTAACTGTGTTCTTGTGGATTTGGCATATTGAACGAAGAAATTGGCGTCAGCTGTTTGGCCATTTGTTATTTCGTTAACTTTCCTGCGGGCATAACAAAAAAGTAAATTTTTTTTATTGAAAACGTTTTAAAGGCATTGCTAACAATTGCATTTCTGTGTTCTCCGTCGTAAAAATCATGCCAAAAGACAAAAAGCATAAGAAAAGTGAACATGGGGAACGTCGCCACAAACATAAATCCAAACACAAAAAGTCGAAAAAGAAGTACCGTTCATCCTCTTCATCATCGTCTTCCTCTGCTTCCGAGGAAGAATCATTGCCTAAAAATATTCAATTGCTGAAAGCATTGGAGGAACGGCGATTATTAGAGGAACGTGAAAGAAAGCGACAAAAGGAGGAGATGAAGGCCAAAGAGACGCCTGAACAAAAGCGGGAACGTAGACTTCGTGAGAAAGAGGTAAAAGAGTTGAGACGCAAACAACGCATGGGTTGGGATAATGAATATCAAACGTATACGGATCAAGATAATCCTTTTGGTGATTCCAATTTGACTTCAACCTTTGTGTGGAACAAAAAGTTACAAAAGCAAGGTCTAAAGGATGCTCCAATGCAGACAGTGGAGGCTATTAATCGTCAAAAACAAATGGAAAATAAAATAGAATTGGAAAAAGTAAAGAAACGGCGACTAGAAAGAGAAAAGGAGAAGCAAGAGCGCGAGGAGGAGATGGTATTGCAGCAGAGGGAAAAGGAGGCCGCACAATTTCATGAATGGGAGAAACAGGAGGACCAGTTTCATTTGGAACAGGCTCGCCTGAGAAGTGAGATACGCATACAGGATGGTCGCGCCAAACCCATTGACCTTTTGGCCCAATACATCAATGGCTCCAAATTGGAAGATGCCATTGAAATGCAAATGCACGAACCTTACTTTATTCTCAATGGTCTAAACATAAAAGATTTGGAGGATCTTTTGGTGGATATTAAAGTTTACATTGAACTGGAAAAGGGAGAACATATAGATTTCTGGAATGATATGACAATTATTGTTCAAGATGAACTGCAAAAGCAAAGAAAACAAGCCGAACATGATGAAGCCATAAGTTCTAGGCGAGAAGGCATACATGAAAGTGTGGTAAAAGACGTCTCTGGGACATTCCGCAACAAAACAATTATCCAACTGGATGAACTAAAGTCGAAGATTGAAGCCAAAATAGAGTCACGTACCGAAGGCATCGACATCAGCTATTGGGAAAATATATTGTCGCAGCTAAAAGCCCACATGGCGAGGGCGAGACTAAGGGATCATCATCAAAAGAAGTTGAGGGAAAAGCTTGATCTACTAAAAACTACCTCTATCAAAGAAGAGGTGAAAGGCAATGACTCGCCAGAATCTCCTTACAATGCCGAAAGGCACGAAACCAAAGGAGAAGAAGAGACCGAAGTTCCCACCCAAGAGTTATATCAAAATGACTGTTTCATTCTATATGATGAAGGAGGTTATAGTCCCTCCTACATACCGTTTGACTCCCAGGGGTCTTTAAATTTAGTGGACGAAGAAGAGGATGAAATTAATTTGAAAATTCTAAGGCAACAACTTTTGGAAAACAATCAAGAGTCCACTATCAACCAAGAGTTGACAAGTATGCGCCAAGAAGCTCGTAAGGGTATGTCAGGTGATGAAGTTGAGTTCTCAGTTGAAATGCCTTGTGATAACTCTTTGGCCATACAACTAGCCACAGACAAGTATAGGCCTCGCAAACCACGCTACTTCAACAGGGTGCACACTGGTTTCGAATGGAATAAATACAATCAGACACATTACGATATGGACAATCCACCGCCGAAAATTGTGCAAGGCTATAAATTTAACATATTCTATCCGGACTTAATTGACAAGTCCAAAACGCCACAATATTTCCTCACTCAATGTGAAGACAATCCCGACTTTGCAATTTTACGATTTCGTGCTGGCCCCCCTTACGAAGATATTGCCTTCAAGATTGTCCATCGAGAGTGGGAATTCAGCTACAAAAGAGGATTTCGTTGTCAGTTTCACAACAACATTTTTCAGTTATGGTTCCATTTCAAACGTTATCGATATCGCAGATAATTCAAGAATATATTGTTTCTACAATTTTGTATGTATTTATTAAATATAGAGTAAGGAACACTTTAAATATATCTGTAGTTGGAAAATAAAGTTTAGTTGCTTTCTTTTTGAAATACATATTCCTAATCTTGTTGTAGTAGCTAGGAGCACCTATGCGTAAGCAAGCTCGTTCCGTGGCAGTGCCATATCGGCCCTCATCGGCCTCTCAGCATTCAAGCTAGAACCGGTACCGACCGGTCTCTCTCTGAGACTCTTCACAGTTGCAGCTACTCCGTATGGAACATTTCACTATCCGCAACCTGTGGATGAAGCCCGGTAAGCTTCCCGTGTTAACGATAACGCCTCTTAAAGTTGCAGCCTCTGTCGTCTCAATATTTGTTGCTCTCAAATTGTTTGCGATTGTTTTTTGAAGTTCCATAGCATGGGATGACTGTGAGTACCATACAGGTTGGAACTTTGAGCTCCGATTTGTTTGGTGTTCATCGCCATTATGAGAAGTTCAGCTGAGAACTACAGGGCGCGACCACAGGTTGCAATCCCATGGCAGCCGGTTGTACATACAGGATTGATCAGATCAAATCCTTCGGTCGGCACTGCCACGGAACGAGCTGTGTACAACACTGCTACAACAACAAAACTTCAGGCAAATCGGATAAGAATTACGCCCACTAGGGACTCAAGAAGTAAAATCGGGAGATTGGGTTATATGGAAGCTCTACCAGGTAATGGTCATATTTGTCACGTATCTTGAAGGCCATAGAAGAAGACATTGTGCAAAATGTCAGCAAAATCAAACAAGAACTGTGCCCTCTAGGCGCTCAAGGGATGCAATCAGGATATCAGTTTATATGGGTGCTACACCAGGTTTAGAACCGATTTAAGCCATACTTCGTACATCTGTTAACTGGGGATAGTGAAATGCCTCGTACACGGATTAGCTGCAATTGCAGTCGCGGACCACCAGCTAGATCGACTGGAGAGACTCAGTGAGAGGCTAGGCAGCACAGGCTCTTGGTTAAATACTGAGTGTTTCTGATATTTGATATATAAAGACGACTTATTGACGACTTTATATAATCAATGGCCATAAGGTACCCGCGGTGATCGGTCCTATGGACCGGAACGAGTTTACTTATTTTTGGAGCTTGACGAGGAATGCAACATCCACTTACCAATGCCGCAACAACAACAAATTTATTTTTTAAATAACAGGATCCTGTTATAAGCTGTGCAGTGCACTCATAGCTAGCCGCGAAGTCTGCTTAAACTTAACCTAACAGTCCAACATGACCGGGTACCTAAAATAGAATGATTTTCAAGTTTTTTTTTTGTCTATTTGAGGGAAAGCCAGAATTGACCACACGCCAATCACTATGGGACGCGTTTCGTCCTTGGTGAGGGGACTTATACAACCACATTAGTTTAGTTTAATTTATTTATTTCATTTCATGCAATACGAAGCCATCAGGCCTATAAATAATCACACTATGCATAAGACGTACTTTTTCTAACATAAGTTAAAAAACTACTCAAGCAGTTGTACTTGCAGCTTTTCAGTGTCCAGCTTCCGTGCAGTGTCCGATCGTACTTTCCTCGCCACGTTCAAACGGGTGCGAGCCTTTGCTGCAACAAGGTAATGATCCGAATATATATTCGCTCCACGGATCGATCGTGCATCTAACACTCTGGATGAATGCCTTCCATCTATCACAACGTGATCAATTTAGTTCCTTGTTTTTTGATCGGGTAACAGCCATGTGGCTTTGTAAATATTTTTATGTTGAAATCTGGTGCTACTTACTACCACGTTTTTTGCCGCGGCGAAATCTATCAGTCTCTACCCATTACTGGACGTTATCTCGTGTAGGCTAAACTTTATCTATCTTCGCAATAAAATATCCCAGAATGATTCTAATATCATGGTTGGGGCAGCGGTCATATTCTCTCTAATATCCTTGGCATGCTCGTCCTTGTCTTCCGTCAATCCGTCAAGGCATGGGCACAAATAAGGCTGATGTTGAAGAATTTGGCTTTTATGCGGATTGTGGCTAACCTCTCATCGACCGGAATAAAGCTGCGGACAAGGTATTCAGTCTCCGACTAACCACAAATCCACAGCCAAATTCATGTCTGGTGTTATGGCAGCTATAGTATAGTTCTTCACCGGTTTGGTGTTTTGTGGGATTGCACATGTATCCCTCAATGTGGCGAGCCGCTTGCTCCAAGATCCGATGCTCGTCTCCAGCTGCCCCTAACCTGGGAACAGACACTGATGTTGGTCATTGGTTATTTAAATGCGCCAATAACTCGCCTTGTCATCTCGAGTATCATTGGCACGAAGTATTTAATTAAGAGCCTGTGCTACCTTACTCCTCACTGAGACTCTCCTCTGAACGAACCCGGTAGCTTTTAGCTAAGCTTCCCGTGATAACGATGGACACCACACAAGTTGGAGTTCCAGCCTGTGTGGTGCTTATAGTTATCTCGTTTCGGCCGGGGTTTAACATAGCTCACTGTATATAATCTTAGCAATATCCGGGAATAAATACGCTTTTATGGATAAAAGACCTTCATTGATCCGAACTAAAACATAAAAGGGCGGAACACAGCTCACTGTGTTACATTTCAGTGAAATCGGCCAATAAATACAGCTTTTATGATCCCAAGATCCTAAATCAGGGGATCAGTCTACATGAGGGCTATGTTAAGATATAGACCGATTTGAATCATATTCAGCAAAAAGGTCGGGAATCTAATAACACAAATCATTGTGCAAAATTTCAGCCAAATCGGATAAATATAACTTTTATGAGCTTTAGACACTAAAATGGAAGATCGGTCTGTATAGGGGGCTATATTAAGATACAGACCGATCAAACCATATTCGGCACAGATGTGGGTGATATTAGGCCAAATTTTTGTGCCAAATTTCAGCCAAATCGGTTAATAAAAACAGCTTTTATGAGCCTAATGGCCCTTTTAGACGGCACATCATGATTGTACTCATCGTGTATACGTGTTGATTGCAGGTTTTTTTTATACATCGGTACATCGATTTTTTATACCCTCAACCATAGGATGGTGCCCCTCGAAATATGCGTTTAAGACCCCTTGAAGTATATATATTCTTGGTCGTCACGTCATTTTAAGTCGAACTAGCCATGTCCGTCCGTCTGTCTGTCGAAAGCACGCCAACTTTCGAAGAAGTAAAGCTAGGCGCTTGAAATTTTGCACAAATTTCAAATCGGTTGCCATGTGAACTCAGCATAAGACCCTAAATCGGAAGTTCGGTTTATATTTCAAGATATAGCCCATCTTCGAACTTAACCTGCCTATGAACAAAAAAAAATTATCTGTGCCAAGTTTCAGCTCAATATCTTCGTTTCCAAAGACTGAAGCGTGAGATGTCACTAAATGGGTTTAAAACAGGTTAAAATTAAACGCACTTTGTGCTGCAGTCCCAAGATATATTGGGTTGCCCAAAAAATTGTCGGTAATATAGTAGTAATATAGTCGGCGTTGACAAATTTTTTTTAACGGCTTGTGACTCTGTAATTGCATTCTTCTGTCAGTTATCAGCTGTTACTTTTAGCTTGCTTTAGAAAAAAAGTGCGCGAAATTTTGTTTACATTTGTTTGTTTGGCGTCAATTTTAATATGGGTACCGCATGTATTGAAAGAAATTCATTTAACAAACCGAAATCAACGCTTGTGATATGCATCTTAAACGCAATGAATTCGATCCGTTTTTAAAACGAATCATAACTGGAGATGAAAATGGTTTGTTTACAACAATGTTAGTCGAAAACGATCATGGTCCAAGCATGGTGAACCAGCTCAAACCACTTCAAAGGCTGATATCCACCAAAAGAAGGGTGTGGTATATTTTGAGCTGCTTCCAAGGAACCAAACGATTAATTCGGATGTTTACTGTCAACAATTGGACAAATTGAATACAGCCATCAAGGAGAAGCGACCAGAATTGGTCAATCGTAAAGGTGTCATATTCCATCAGGACAACGCTAGACCGCACACATCTTTGGTCACTCGCCAAAAACTGAGTGAGCTTGGCTGGGAACTTTTGATGCATCCGCCATATAGCCCTGACCTTGCACCACCAGACTACCATTTATTTCGATCTTTGCAGTACTCCTTAAATGGTAAAACTTTCGGCAATGATGAGGCTATAAAATCGCACTTGGTTCAGTTTTTTGCAGATAAAGGCCAGAAGTTCTATGAGCGTGGAATACTAAATTTGCCAGGAAGATGGCAAAAGGTTATCGAACAAAATGGCAATTATGTATTTGATTAAAGTTCATTCTAAGTTTTATTAAAAATGCATTTACTTTCTTTTAAAAAATCCGCAATTACTTTTTGGGCAACCCAATACAAGCATTTGACCCAAAAAATCCAAATAATTTTAAACATCACAAAAAATTGCATACATTTTATTATACATAAATCGTCTTCATTGTTCACATACATATATGGCATAAACTTGTGTGGATAAATAACAGTAAGCAAAATTGTGTTGCACTAATATTGCAGAAAATTTTTGGTATTAGTATAAAGGTACATTGTGTTTTATTATAATTTCGCTTCAATGGGATTTAACAAAAAACATCAAAAAAGATATGGGGCTATCTATATAACATCAAATATGTATTTTTTTTTTAATATTTATTTGTAAGTCGATACATGATATGCATCTCCTTCAACTGAGTTTGTGGGCTCCAGTTAATATATGTAGATGTCTTTACCATAAATTCATTGTCGTTTAAGGCCTTCGAAATTTCGTCTTATCACATGTGTTAAACTGTAGATGTAGATGAGCAAGAGTATTTAGATTTTTGCAATATATGAAAAATCTTTCAAGTTGAATTTAACGTTTATACAGCTTTTAAAAATCATACATACATAGATCTCGATTCAAAAAGTTTTCAAAACTATCTTATTTTTTACATCTCTCTCGAATATAAATATCACAATCAATTCTCCAATACTATCCCTGCGTTAACTTTTATTTTTTATTTATAGAATATCGCATGCTTACTTTAATCGTGTCATAGTTCAAAATTCGCACTTTTATGTTGGCTATTAGGAGTGGTCAAGAAATCCTTATTTCTTAAAAACTAATTAAGCTTCTATTGGGTTGCCCAAAAAGTAATTGCGGATTTAAAAAAAAAAAGTAAATGCATTTTTAATAAAGCTTAGAATGAACTTTAATCAAATATACTTTTTTTACACTTTTTTTAAGCAATCTAAAAGTAACAACTGATAACTGACAGAAGAAAGAATGCAATTACAGAGTCACAAGCTGTGAAAAAATTTGTCAACGCCGACTATATGAAAAATCCGCAATTACTTTTTGGGCAACCCAATATGTAGTTATCCGCAAATGCTTTCATAGCATTTTCCATTACATCTTTATGCCAATGGCAATCCATTCTCTAAGGTACCACACCACCATTCGCGATGCCAGTCCAGCTTTCTGGGGGTTAAGCTTATGCACACCCTACCATGATAAAGCCCTCAAAACCATTATCCTCCATCAATAATTATGACCTTTAAAGTATATTTAGAGACAAGTTTCTAGTTTCTTAGGTGGTAACAAAAATATATGCGACGTCTCCAAACAAGAAACTTCACCTTTAGTATACTTTAAAGGCCATAAATTGTGATGGAGACTACATAATAGTTTTGGGGCTCTTTTCATGGTATGGCATGGTTCCTTAAACTAAGAATTCTCTAAAGAATAAATCACAATTTTCATAGAGGTATAATGAAAAATACAATAAACGCATTTTCGCATTACTATATGGCATTTTCTTTCCTATTTATGAATGAGAATTATCCAAAACATGCTCCTAGGGGCATTAAACGCTGGCTAAAGATATAGATTTATTAGTCTGATTCTCTCAGATCATCGTACTAAACCTCATTAAAAAGTATCAGAAGATGTCGCTATAGCTTTGGGAAGGAGAAAAAGTAGAAATTCTGAAGTTATTCCATAATGTACAAGGATTTTGGCTATATATCTCCCAGGTTCCCTATGAGTGTTAGTTGCAAGCCTTATCCCAAGCTGAAGTTCACGAAAGGATTACCCAACTAAATATTTGGATTAACTGAGCCTTAAGAACAACCCGAAAATAAATTTAAATTACACAAATTGCATCCCTTGGTTACAAGAACAACAACCGTTCATTTGATTTCCATATTGACGCGATCGGCCTAGTTGTCCATTTAGAAGGTTTTATGAGCCAGACACCCAGATAGTTGAGCGCTTTTAAATAAATAACTTTTTTTTGATTCCCATATTGTCTTAGTCGGTAAGCATGTCCGTTTGATCCCAAATTTATATTACAAATTAGTGCTACGGGTACTATTGGGTTGCCCAAAAAGTAATTGCGGATTTTTCATATAGTCGGCGTTGACAAATTTTTTCACAGCTTGTGACTCTGTAATTGCATTCTTTCTTCTGTCAGTTATCAGCTTTTTCTTTTAGCTTGCTTTAGAAAAAAAGTGTAAAAAAAGTATATTTAATTAAAGTTCATTCTAAGTTTTATTAAAAATGCATTTACTTTCTCTTAAAAAATCCGCAATTACTTTTTGGGCAACCCAATAGGATGCCATCTCCGAGGTATGGAGTATTTGGAAATTAAGGTAAGGGGAAGTTCCGAATGCTTTTGAGAATTGGTAGCGGGAAGAATGAGTCGCTATACTGCCGAAGGCGAAGGAGCGTATACATGCAGCACTTTGAGGAACTGTGTTTTAGTGAAATCGCTTATGCCCGCCTAAGTAAAATTCTTGCTGAGAACATCAGAAAAAATTTCTTCGGTGGTTATCTTAGCAATGTTAAACTTTTCTAAACAGAGTTGAAGTTCAGCCGTAGGGTCGGCTATTGAAAAGAGGTCCTTTAACATTGAGCTAAAACTTGAATAGAAGCACTCATTGAAGTGAAAGAAATCTTCCTGCGTTTCCACAGGATCTGGGGGAAGCACCACCGTGAATTCCGTTAAACATTTATACGAATGAATTCAACTTAAGTCTGTTTTTTATTAGAAAATCCAAACGGTAGTTGATTGAGGCTTCTAAGATTTTGAGAAATCAAATGGGTGGATCGGTTTTTAAGGGGGTTTTATTTATTTAAGGACCTGTCCGGGTGGGATTCGTTGTGGTGTTATTGTAGGTCGTAAGTGTATTGCACGTTCAAATTTCAACGCAATCGTACAAAATTTGGTGCCTACATGGGGTTATGAAGTCAAATCCTGTTTGCGATTTATATTTTTGGGGCTATATCTACTTACAAACCTATCTAGGCTACACTTAGTGGGTTGAAGGTAAAAAGTGTATATTTTGGTTGTAGGCTAGCTAACTGGCTCTATCTATTAGGAATATAACTAGTGTACAGTTGGAAAAGTTATTTTAAAAGATGCAACTTCAACCAACGCTTCTACTTTTAACTAGACCACTTTTTTTAATATAAATATCAATTTTGAATTATGACACTCTAGAAGCAATTGAGCTATGAGTGTGTATTTTTGTGTATGTATGGTGTATGTGTGATAGGTATTCTATATACATATATATCTTCATTTAAATATGTTTTCTTCTTATTTAATGTCTTTCAAGATTTGAGCAAAGGACGGTGGAGGCCTAAAATCATTTACCTCCTTCAATATCAATTCCTTCCACTTCTCTACTGGCAATTCCATGTCTTCAAAACTTTGATCGTACAATGGTGAAGTTGATTCGTCGGCTGGAACTGCATATTTGGCCAAATAAGGATGAGCCAAGGCTTGCTCAGCATTGATACGTTTATCTGCATCCAATTCCAACATTTTCTCCAACAAATCTATGGCCAAAGGATTGGCTCCCATAAACAGCTTCTTAAAGTCGCGTCGCTGCATGGGTGGCAACGATTCAATGTAATTCCTAGCATTTTCCGAAGACATTTTCTTCATGAAATCATCTGGTGGGGTACCCAAAATCTCCATAATTAAATTCAGCTGATGTATATGATCAGAGCCAGGAAACAAGGTGCGACCGGTAAGTAATTCAGCCATAATGCATCCCACTGACCATATGTCCACCGTTTGATCATAGTGC